>NC_090889.1:40128939-40136439 GCF_036669925.1 Montipora capricornis | reverse complement strand
TCTCGTCCATTTCATGCATACCCATCAATTCCCGCTCATTCGTGTGCATATTCATGCATTGATGCATATTCATCAATTTTCATACATTTTATACATATCAAGCAATTCCGGTCCACTTCATGCATATTCATCAGTTCCTTTCCATTTCAGGCATATTTAACTATTTCTACTCATTTCATGCATATTCATCGATCTTCATGCATATTCATCAATTTCTGCTCATTTCATGCATATTGAACGATTTCATGCATATTCATAAATTTCTGCTCATTCATGCATATTCATAAATTCCTACTCATTTCATGCATATTCATTGCTTTTCGTGAATATTAATCAATTCCTGTTCATTTCATGCATATTTATTGCTTTTCATGCATATTCATCAATTCCTGTTCATTTCATGCATATTCATCAATTCCTGTTCTTTTCATGAATATTGAACGATTTCATGCATATTCATCAATTTCTGCTCATTTCATGCATATTGAACGATTTCATGCATATTCATAAATTTCTGCTCATTCATGCATATTCATCAATTCCTACTCATTTCATGCATATTCATTGCTTTTCGTGAATATTAATCAATTCCTGTTCATTTCATGCATATTTATTGCTTTTCATGCATATTCATCAATTCCTGTTCATTTCATGCATATCGAATGATTTCATGCATATTCATCAATTCCTGTTCTTTTCATGAATATTGAACGATTTCATGCATATTCATCAATTTCTGCTCATTTCATGCATATTCATAAATTCCTTACTCATTCATGCATTTTGATGAATATTAATCAAGTCCTGTTCATTTTATGCATATTTAACGATTTCTGCTCATTTCATGCATATTCATTGCTTTTCATGCATATTCATCAATTTCTGCTCATCGTGCATATTCATAAATTCCTACTCATTCATGCATTTTGATGAATATTAATCAAGTCCTGTTCATTTTATGCATATTTAACGATTTCTGCTCATTTCATGCATATTCATCAATTTCTGCTCATTCATGCATATTAATTACTTTTCATGAATATTAATCAATTTCTGTTCATTTCATGCATATTCAACGATTCCTGCTCATTTCATGCATATTCATCAATTCCTGTTCATTTCATGCATATCGAACGATTCCATGCATATTCATAAATTCCTACTCATTTCACGCATATTGATTACTTTTCATTTCATGCATATTCATCGAGTACTGCTCATTTCATGCATATTGAACGATTTCTGCTCATTTCATGCATATTAATCGATCTTCATGAATATTCATTGATTACTGCTCATTTCATGCATATTCATCAATTTCTGCTCATTTATGCATATTGATTGCTTTTCATGAATATTAATCAATTCCTGTTCATTTCATGCATATATTCATCAATTCCTTCCATTCGTGCCAATGCCTCATAAGCCTTAAGTCTGAAGTAAAAGGTCTTTTGCTTATTGAATAACCTTACAATTTTTGTCAATGCTTTTAATATGATCACTCCAGCACAAATGTAACGAGAACAAATTACAAAAAAGAAACATCAATCATAGGGAGTTTGAGCCTCTACAAAATATAAGTCTCTCACTTCTAAAGTTCATCATTTTATTCATAAAAATGTCAAACGTAAACTGTACAAGACTCTTCCAACTTCGGACATTCAGAAATGGCGAATGACAAGAATTCAAAACGAATTGTCGGCTTGAAAAACTATTTATGGAAGAAAACTGCTTTTATTTTCAAACACTTACGCCTTAAATGTTAACAATGAAATCGAGAAGAGAATGTGTTGTCATTAATGTTTCCTTCAACTATCAATGATGATAAATGAGTTGATTTCACATAAAAAAGAAATGGAAGTCCAAATAACTCTAAAAGCTAAGGCGACAAGTGAAGTTCTTTTTTTTTGCATTCTTTTATTCGACCAGAAGACACAACAGATCTGTGTTCCCTTTTCAGTCCAGAAGTTGGGCGGTAGATCAGTAACGAAGTTTGTGGAATGACCTAAAAATACAAAGATACATTTTACAATTAACTCATCTACATCACTCTAACAATTTTGTTTATTTGTAAAACTGTTAGGATATTACCCAACAAGAATGAGGGATTGAGGTAAAAATGATCACGAGTTCAATGCTAGCAAAATACCAGAAAGATTTGACCGTATATCCTCAATTAAAGAGAGACGGAGAACTAAGGACTCTACATGGATGCACACTGACAGTTAACACCAATTACAAAGCTTCCTCTCTCTTTACAAAACTACTTAAAACCTTAGTAACTCAGCTTCCATTTTTTTTTCTATATTGAACGATTGACCTCTCGTATTGATTTGAAAGATCTTGTGACCCACGACCATTTAGTCTTACCTCAAACATAGCTTTGTCTGCCTTCTTGATACCAGCAGTGCAGCATGCAATTTAGAAAGGATGTTTTCAGCGACCTCGTACACAATCTCATCGCTTGTTTTACCGCTTCCTCCACGTGCGGATGCACCTCTTAACACTGCACTTATCAGGGCATTAGTTTTGTTGAGTCTGCAAAAAAAAAAAAGGCTCGTATTAGTTGATTATTTACGAAGGTAACGAGCCTATCTAATGACAAGTTGACAACACAGTGTTGATAATGTTTAAGGTCCATGTTCACCCAAAAGACATTGCGTGCTTGTGTTGGATTGGTTGCCAAATGGTAGTCGCCGATGATTTTCGGATTTTCCGTCTGTGCGAAATTATAACACAAGCGCGCAATGTCCTTTGGTGAACATGGGCCTTTAACACCGTTGAAAATAACAGGATGGAAGTTCAAAGTGATAAAGGGTAGTTTGGCATCTCTGATAAGGCGGTAGTACTTGGTATTGAATACGGTTACAGTGTGCCAGTGTAAGGTATGTTAAATCTTCATTTTAGTTTGGATAGAAAGGCCCATGATAGAAAGCCAATCATATTGTACCTTCCAACAGCAGCTGTATTGCCCCAGGAGGAAAAATCATTCCTGAACAATTAGTGAGAATGTGATGTCGCGTCACAGATTAACAACCGGACTTACGTCCTGCAGTGCTGGACAGTCGGTGGGGAAATGAAATGGGTTTATCAACTTGCGTGTTAATGGTTTCAATGTTTTACAACAAATCTATTGGAAAGAAAAACAGTTGTGTACATCCATGTCAATCTTGATTGGATCGTTTTGCAAAATAAGCAAACGGGCCATTAGGTGGATCAGGAACTTGAAATCTAATGAAGTCTTTATTGTTAGTTCTGGAATAATACAACGCAATATCGAAACTACTGTGCGCCTTTCGTTTCTTCTTTTTCCTTGAACGTATTGACATTCATCACAACAGGAGACTCAGAGAACACAAAGATGAGCTACGATGTGTACGAACTAAGGGTTTCACAGGCATCCCAAGAACACAATATATTACAATAGCAGAATGAAAATGACAACGGATAAAATTGTTGTCATCTTGGCGACAATTGAAAAGAAGCTAACAAGGTAAATGAGTAATTACAAAAAGACACATTCCGACATTCCAGTGTCATCTCTGCCCTTCTAAACTGCCGACGAAAAATATTTGCATCCCAAACCTGTGGCCAACTGACTTTGTCAACCCAATGGAAGGTTTTCATTCGCGTGATGAGACAGCCATGTTGGGGAACAAAACAATAGCAAATTATGGCTCATGTTTTGCATTATAAGAGTCGCATTCCCAAATGACTTTTTTCTCCATTGTTCTGTGTACCAACATGGCCGCTGTGACGTCAGGTGAAAACCATCTATTAATACAAATTTTAGTAGTCCGTTACCTCTCTCACCTGCAAAGCAATGTTTGCGTTGTTATGCATCCCAAATATCTGTGGCTCGTCAACAATTGGTAGATTATCAACACAATCCCTGTAGTAGGAGGGAAATCGTACCTAGAGACAGCATACAACAAGGGTTAAACACAACTTCACCCTACTATTTTCCATTATCAGGAAGTAATTTCTCCTCACTGTTAAACAGTTTTTGGACTGTACCAACTGAGAGATTAAACACTAGTATGCTTCATTGTGGTGATGATTTTGTTCCAAAATGGTCACCAAGTAAATTACTTGGCGGCATTCAAGCAGCCCCTTGTTACCTTGTCACATTTAAACATTCTTAATATGAGCTATAGTGACAGGGAAATTAGGAGTTAATTGTAAAGGAGGAAATATTAAAAGTCAGGGCTATTTTTGAGAAAAAAGGAAAGCAACTTGTAAAAGTTTGATCAAGTAAGGGAAGTGAAAGCCGTTCGCTGATTGGGCTTAAAGAGACAGAAGTTACAGGAGAAGGTTAGGAGGAAGTGTACAAACAGATCGATTAAATCCTACAATACATTTTTTTCGCTAAAATGAATCTTTGCACCTGTTCGAGACGCATTCCAGCCATTTTTTCCTTTTTTCTAACAAATCCTGCCATTTCATAGCCTTCGAAAGTTGCGAAAATCCGAGCATTTTTTGTTCACGACCGAGTCAGACGGGTATGGGTCTATTCCTGATTGGACGTCACAATCTACTTTGCATGCATTTTTACAAAGAGTTAATGCAATGTAAATCAGTTTGTGACGTCAAATCAGGAATAGACCCACTCCCCTTCTGACTCGGTCGTGAACAAAAGATGCTTGGATTTCCGCAACTTTCGAAGCCTACAAAATGGCAGGATTTGTTAGAAAAATGCGTCTCGAACAGGTGCAAAGATTCGTTTTAGCGAAAGAAATATTTTGGGGTTAAAGGAACTTTAAGGTGGACTCTCCTTAGAAACAAATTCACAGTTTTCATAAGCTTGCAGGCTTTTTCAGAATACAGGCTGCAGTTTTAAGCCTTATAGTTTGGTGAACGGAAAATTTGATACAATTTAGGTTCTCACCTGAGCTAGAAAACTTGTAACCATCTTCAAGAATCACGGGCGAGAAGAATCTTCTAAGAATGGTTGTAAGGCACCCCTGATCCCAAGCATCAGTAACTAGTCCTCCATACGTGATCTGTGAAAATCAAACAAAGAATAAATATGTGAAAACCCCTGAGTTCCAGCTCTTAACCATTCAAGTAATATCTCGCTTAGTGCTTGATCTGCTATTACTGAAAAATATCAAATATAGTTGTACAACAGTCTTAAAGCTTGTCCAACTTTCTTGACTTCACTCCATACTGCAAGCAGTCTCTCACTTTTTCTTTTTTGACCGTCTCGCAAGGAAGCGATCCTTGCGACGTTTTTCACGTGTTCCACTCACACACCTTGCGAGGATCGCCTTCTTACTTCGCTGTCAAAGAGGAAAACGAGACTGATTGCATTCTCGTGATGCCATGACCTTCTTAAACGTCTTCTCCCCAACGAAGCATCTACGATATTCAAGAATCCGTTGTCACCCTTATAGGAACTCCACAGTTATCTTCTCCCCAAATATAATAGACCCTTCTCCAAAAATGGCGGCAACGGATACCAGAAATAGAAAGAGCACCTTTAGTTTAGTAACCCTGCAAAGTTTCAGCGTATAAGGTGTTATATCAGCTGAAAAAATGTTGAAACCCCCAGTCATACAAACGTCTATAAATTTTTCATTTTTCAACTTGCATTTTCTCAGCTGACATAACACCTGAAACTTTGCAGGGTTACTAAAGTAAAGGCGTTTTATCTAGTGCTGCTATACGTTTTTGGAGAAGGGATCCCCTATCCAAAGCAAAATAAAAACGTTCAAACCAGTTTCAACAACTTTAAGGGAATGACTTATTAGAAGGATTGCCCCTACAACACCGTTTCACGTAACGGAAATGTTATGGTATCATATGAAACACCAATTTTGGCTAAAAGACGTTATAGGTTACCATAGCGACCAATGAGCCATCCAAATACACCCTTTATTCTGTCTTCAAACGATTACATCGAAAACAAACTCGGTGACTCCCAAGTTTTGTTATTGGGAAGTGATGACCAGGCAAGGTGAAATCCTCTGAGAAGTTAATACAATTCTCTGGAGTGGATTCAGAGCCACCTTAAAATTTTCCAATTGTGAAGGTAGCTCTAAATCCCCTCCAGAAAATATTTTTAACTTTGCATTTTTATCTTAGCAACTTCCCAGCAACAAAAATTGGGAGTTTTGAGATCAGAACTTACAGACAAGAAATAGGGTGTATTTAGATGACTCTTTTGTTGCTATGGTAACATATACGTCACGTTTCTAACGTATCTTGTTAAGCAATTATTGGTGATTTATATGGTACCATAATATTCCCGTTACGTGAATCAGTTGTGTAGAATCAATCTAAATGGTACAGTTTCCTGAAGTGCTGAAACTGGTTTGAGCCTCGTTAAGGTGGCTTAGTACAAAGAAAAAGATCAAGATTTTGAAATCTGTGAAATTAAAGCAACAGAATGTGTCTTCTGAAGTGTTAGTCACTGCAATTGAGGTAAAATGTAATTTTACCTAACAAATAAATGCAAATCAGGGGAAAATGCTAAATATAGTGACTGAGCTCCTGAAGGGGGGACTGGAAACTAGGCATTTCAAAGGCCTTTTTCTCAAAACCTAGCCGTACGTCCAGGGTTAAAATTGTACCGCTAGTTTTTGAGAAAAAATCCTTTGAAATGTCTAGTTTCCAGTCCCCCTTCAGGAGCTCGGTCACTGTATTTAGCATTTTCCCCTGATTTGAATTTATTTATTTATAAAGTAAAATTACGTTTTACGTAGATTGCAGTGACTAAAACTTCAGAAGAGACAACCTGTTGCTTTAATTTCACAGATTTCAAAATCTGGATTTCTTTCTTTGGAAAACTGTAGCAAGCCACCTTATGGTGGCTGGAACCAGTTTACCACTTTTGAGACACCTTATTAGAAGGGTTATAACTACTATACTGTATCACGTAACAGTAATGTTATGGTACCATACAAAACTCCAATTATTGCTTAACTTGGTGGCCTTGATTTGTTATTGTACAATAGTAATTAGCAATCTGAGATAGAACTAACAGTAAAGTTTAAAAAAAATAATGGGAGCCAACTCAGAGGTACCTTAACTTTTCAAAAACTTTAAGGTACCTCTGAATTGGCTCCCATGAATTAAAAAAAAAACTTTTCTGATAGTTCTACCTCAGATTGCTAATTGCTATCGTACAATAACAAATTGGGGTCACCGAGTTTAGTTTTGAGATATAAGCAAGTAAACACGAACTATGGGGTGTTTTTGGAGAGCTTTCATGTAGCCATGGTAACCTATTACGTCACGATAGTGGGCGCATTTTGTTAAGCAATAATTGGTGTTTCATATGGTACCATAACATTACTGTTACTTGATACAGTGTTGTAGTTATAACCCTTCTAATAAGAAGGCCTCTTAGAGGAACGACACTGGTTCCAGCCACCTTAAAGGCGCGTTTCCACGACAGAGAAAAAACGGGACAGAACAGATTTAAAAAAACTCCGATAATTTTTCAAAAGAAACAGTTACATTTCATACGTTCCGTGAAGGAATCATGGATGCATT
>NC_090889.1:40118939-40123939 GCF_036669925.1 Montipora capricornis | reverse complement strand
ATCATGTATTAGCAATATTGTGGTACCAAATGAAATGCAAATCATTGCTGAGCAAGATACAGTCATTGTTGTGACGTAATATGTCACTGTGGCAATGGGAAAGCCCTGTAAAAACACCCTTTATTTTGCCTTTAGTTGTTGATATCTCAAAAACGAACTGGGTGACCCCCATTTTTTATTTCTGAAAAGTGATCAGAAGGGCAAGATGAAACTTTCTGCAAAGTGTAAAAAACGTCTGTCTGGTGGATTCAGAGCCACCTTAATTCTGTGATTTTTTAAGGTGGCTCTGAATCCGCTGGACAGAATTTTTTAAAACTATGCCAGAAGTTTCATCGTGGCCTTCTAATCACTTTTCAGCAATAAAAAAGGGGGGTTATAAAGTTCGTTTTTGAGATAAGAGCAACTAAATCCAAAATATAGGGTGTTTTCGCTGGGCTTTCCCGTTGCCAAGGTAACTTATTACATCACAATAATGATCACATCTTGTTTGGAAATAAACGGTGTTTCATATGGTACCATACGTGATACAGTGTTGTAGCGTCATTAGATCTGTCTTCTAAGTGTTGAAACCCTTTCAAGCCTCCTTACAATTTGCACAAGACAATATTGTGCACAAATAACCCTACGTTCTTTAGGCAGCAGAAGGATCGAATAAACCAGAAGGTGCAGCTTTTAATGTTTGGAATGCCAGCATTACACAGATCAGGCAGATTTTAGATCATCATTTCCACCAAAATTCATGGCCTGGATTAATTAATTAATTATTCATAATAAATAGCCCGGCATTAACAGTAACGTCCCACTTCTCACTGGAATGACTGGCAAGGCTCTTATGTGATTGTGTAGGAAAATAATTGTTTGGTCTGTGAATTAGCATGGTAAAAAATAAATAGGAAATGTACCGTCGCAGTTATCGGTTTAAGACACAAGCGACAGTAACATTACCTTCTCTTCTGTGAAAGCCTTCACAAACACCACGCTCTGAAAACTTGTCAGACGCTCGCCAAAACTGACTTGCAGACCTTCAACTTCCTCAGCTGCTTCTGTACTTTTGCTTGTTGCTCTTGTACGGCCATCACCTACGCTTTCAGAGAGTAATGAAGGGTTTGGGCAAACCTACGAGATCACAAACAGAGAATAGGTCATTTATAGACGTCCCTCATGCTCTGCTCCAGGTGGTGCAGTATTTCAATGCCTTTCCCATATCTTGTAAAAAGTGCTCATCTTAGTCATCTCCCTTTTTTACTTCTATTCATGTCAGCTAGTGTTTTGCAACCACTTTGAAATAGCGCCAGAATTGTCATATAATTTTCCGAAACTGAAAGAGGGCAAGCAATACCCCCTTCCCTGGCTCATCTAACCCCCTTTTTTTGACCCAAACAAGCACAAATAACCCACCTGTGTCTCATCATTGTTTCGAAAACATGATAAAACTCAATTCACAAGAAAGAGTAATTTTTTTTCTTAAATAACATTGAGTTAAACATTATCTCAACAATTTTTTTGCCTGGGATTGGAGGTTATTTTCCAGGCTATTTTGCAGATCAGGGGCCGGTTGTTCAAAAGCCAATTAAATCTAATCCCAGATTAAAAATTAACCAAGGAGTTTATTTCTCTGCTCCCAAATGCTGTTCAATGCTGATCTTCGCAAAACTTTACATTAGAATAAGTTAATCTTGAAAAACAAAGAGAAGGGAGAGAAACTGTCACCAAAAAGTTGAAAACATGAAACAAAAGTTTACGCTAATCCTGGATTAAGTTAATCAGCTTTCGAACAACCGGGCCCAGGTAAAGTAATGGAGTATAGGCCACTTTAAATATATTAAAATTCAGCTTGAAAGAGAAGTTTAGAGGACAAAGACAAAGGAAAGTGGATGATATGCTAATGATCTTTCACATTTATTGCAAGTTGTTCCTATTGTTTTTGTCCTCTCTGCTTCACTATTAAGCTGAATATTGATATTTCGAAAATGGCCTATTTCAGACAACTTTGCTGAAGACTATGAGGGTGGGATCCCTTCATTACTGAAACAATATCCTCCAAAACAGCAGCAAGAACAACAATAACCATTACCAAAAACAACACATGAACAACATACCTCTATCAATCCTATCTTAACAATGACAGGCACAACATTAGAATAACAAAGAAACCGATAAAATGCTAAAATACAGATGCAGCATTGGTCAATCAGACACAGACAATGACATTACCCAATCACAGCGCGAGAAAGCCCTCACATGCAAAAAACCCGCCAGTTTTGTCTACTTCCAATTCTTGGTTTACACTCACGTGATTAGGCGGCCATGTTGGTGTACTAAACAAAAGCAAAATGTCGCTCGCGTTTTGCATAATAATAGAGCCAAATTCCCAAAAGACATTTTTGTTATTGTTCTGTACATCAACATGGCTGCCATGAAGTCTGGTGCAAGCCAAGGATTGCTCCAAAGAAAGGCACTAAGAGTGAGGTGCATCAGTTTTTAAAGATAATGAAGAACAGAAATATCAAATAGACGTTTCCTTGAAATGTGATTTAAGACCCTTTTAAGCACACTTGTGTAATAACACTTGAGTTTCAATCGAGTATCGTAAAACCAAAAACAAAGTAATTGCTTTGGCCAACAAAAAGGGCAAAGACCATCCAGTAAACCAATCAAAACTCGAAGTCATTACACGTAGCTGACACAAAGCACAGAAAAATGTGCACGCACGAGCCACGATGGGTTTTGGTTTCACTTCTGATTGGTTGAAAAAATGGCGTGAGAACTTTGAACCAATCACTGAGTGAAGTAGTGCAAAACCAAAGCAATTCCCTAATTACTTTTGACACTCAATTAAAAACCAGTCCAACTCAACGGTAACAGCAGTAAGTGATAAATGCCATCGCTTTCTAACATGTGTTCTTTTGCTCCCTGCTCTTGGAGCACTGGGTAATCTAACCATAACATCATTACATCCCTCTCCTCCTTGGATAAGGACTAACTAGAAATATTGTGTGGCGTAAAGTCTCTTAAATAAAGAAACGAAGTTCTTTGAACGCACAGTTAAAAGTTTTTAAGTTCAGTTCGACCTCAAAGCTCTTCAATCAGTCTCTTGGGTTTTGATATTATTGGGTTGGATCTTCCAGAAACTGACTGGGGCAACTTGTCAGGTTTCTCTTCACCACTGAGATGAGTGGTAACAGGAACATCCTCCTGTAAATCAGACAGGACTGGTTCCTTACAAGTGTGAACCGTAAGGCAAACAATGAAACATTGACATGTTCCATGTGATGGTGGCCTCACCAACCCTCTTAGCAGAGATCAATGAGCCTTTCTCATCTGCAACAAGCAGAGGGTGCAGATTTAAGGGGGTTGAAAGCTTGTTGGTCTTGGTCTGTCTCAAAAGAACGATGTCACCAACTTTGAGGCTTCTACCCCTCAAATACCCTAGATAGAACCCTGGTTGTAATCGTAGTCACCATCTTGCAATGCATAATGGAAGGTTAGGGTTCTGCCAGATGTGGCCAAGTGGCTTGTGATGTTAGGACTTGGAAGGGTGTGCCTCACGTGTAAATGCGTTCTGTTTGCGAATAACAAGTCTCAACGTTGCTGAGAATGCAGCTACCATATGCGATAGGTCAGTCACCTTGGGTGAGTATTGCACCAAGGCCAATTAACTAAGATCTTAGTGGTTTTGTCTGGCCAGGAGTAAGGCATTGCTATTTCTGAGAGGGCTTCCTTGACCTTTTTGAATGCTTCTGCTTGCTGTGCGTCCCATGACCAGGTTGTTTGGCTTCTTGTCAGCCTGCGTAGATGCTCGGTCAATGTTGCAAATCCTTTGATGAATCGGGAACTGTATGGAGCCATGTTAAAAAATTAAGCGGACTTCACTTTGGTTTCTGAGTTCGACTGCCTCTTGAGGCGCTTGCACTTTGATGTGGGCTGGGCCTATGCCATCTTTGCAGATGTGGCAAAAGAACCCAATGCTTAGTTTGTTAAACTCACTTTTCTGTGGTTTGAGAATAAGGCCTGATTGGTGTAGCGTTTTGTAGTCGGCTCCTGTTTCCATAAGTTCGTAAGGGCCTGTTCACATGGACGTAGGGGACCCCAGGTAGGTGAGGTACCCCACCCTCCGGTAGTTAAGAAAAGTGAGCCTTTAGGTGCAATATTAAAAGCCTGGGGTGACATTTCTAAATGTCAAACTAAAGATAAATGCCCAAATGAACATCACACCAGTCAGGTGGGGTACCCCACCTTCAGCATTCATATGGAGAAAGCTCACCCCACCTAAGCGAGTTACCTGGCCTAGTTGACCAGGCAACCTGCCTCACTGAGGTACCCCACCCCTCAGTTGAACACAATCAAGAAAAAAGGGAAATTGTATAGAGAGATTGGTTACCCCACCGAGGGGGGGTACCTCACCACCCAGGGTCCCCAACCTCCATGTGAACAGGCCCTAAAAGATGTCTTGAACGACTGGACCTGCAGTATGTAGCTGAATAATTTGTATTTTTGTGCCATTCTTGCAACCAGCTGCATTGGCAAATAGATTGAAACTTTTGACCCATATTTGCCAGCAATGTGTCATGGAACTGAATTCGCCATGCGGGTCAAATGGAGGAATTTCTTTGGTTGATCCTTGTCGCAAACGTAATAACACTTTTGATAACTCAATGGTAACAACAGTAAGAGATAAATCCCATTGCCCTCTAACGTCTGTGTTTTTTAGCTCCCTGCTCTTGGAGCACTCTAGGTAATCTAAACTTTAGAGCATTACAACTTGTAAGTTTTATCAATAGTACTCCTTTCCCAGTAATATTTAGGTGAGAAAAAAAGAAACCAGTCATCCAAGAACTATATATTCATGTCCTTATAAAATCACCGGGTCCAAAACAAAATGGGCTTTTTTTTAACCAAGCTCAATCTAGCCAATTTAAAGACAAAGTACAAAATCTTTGAGAATTAGTTTCCAAGAAGCTGAAGTAAATGGCCATCTTGATGAAGCCACACACATTTGT
>NC_090889.1:40103939-40108939 GCF_036669925.1 Montipora capricornis | reverse complement strand
CTTATATTGACAGGTGTCAATATTGATCAAAAGATGGATGTCCAATATCAAAGATGTATGCTGTAAACTAGCATGGACATACGGACGGACGTACGTATGTACGCACGGTTGATGACGTCATGGCTATAAAAATAAAATTTCTCGCATCGATGGGTTACCATATTTTCTTAACAAGAGACCATACACTTTACAGAAAATTACTATTAGCTAAAACTCCTGGCATTTCGCAGTTAGTACACGTAGGGTCTGTTTCTGTCAGTCCCTGGCAGTGTCACCAGAACAGTCCAAGCACAGCTATTTCCTTCTTGTGGAACAATAAGAAAGATAGATTAAGAGGCAAGTCATGCAACAATCCTTTGAAAAAGAGGGAATCAAATTTCTTGATTTTGCAATAATTATTATGATCAAGTCTCTATGCCTCACTTGGATTAGTAGGATAATTTGTTCTCCGCTTTTCAATGGAATAACCACCCCATACGCCTCAACCAAGAGTTTTACTTGGATCTCACATGGTGGCGTGAATTTCTCAACTCACAGAATGGCTATAGTTTTTTTTCATCTCCTCAGTGGGTTCTGGTTGTGGGTCTTCAAGTCTCTCTGGATGCTGAAGGATCTGTTGGATATGGGGTTATTTTAGGCTCTGAATGGGTTGTCATCTCAGATGTCACTGTCCATTGCCTACAAGGAGCTTTTCCCTGTAGTTTTGGCAGCTTCTCTGTGTGGATATGAGTGGTCGACAAAACAGGTGCAATTTTGTGTTGACAACACAGCTGTGGTTAAAGTATTGTGGTCTGGCACTTCAAGAGATTTGAGAGATTCTGTCCATGTCGGTGGCCCAACATTCTTTTGCTCTTTCTGCCCGCCACATGGCCAAATCTTCCAGGACACGACATGGCGACTGTTGAGTTCGGCTTGGTAAATTTGTTGGGGATGACAAAGACTTGTGTCATGTTCAAAGTGTACAAGGATCATTTCCATTGTTTTATTGTTTAGTTTGGAACACTAACAGCTGCCTGTCATTGCAGGCAGCCATGAGCCCCTTTCATCTCCGAGCAGAGCGCATAGCTCTGAAGCGGCTTGGCGCGGGGGCATTATTCTGCAGTGTTGTGCCAGACATGGGGGCATTATTCTATCTAGGGGTTGGCTGCCAAAAGTGGAAGCCTCTGGATATCTTCAGCACCCAACCCAACCATTGTTAAATACATTTAAATGCAATTTAAAGGACTTGACAACTAAGAGCATCCATTTTGCTAGTGATCAGTCGTGATCATTTTGCTAGTGATCAGTCTTGGACGACAAAACAGGTGGAATTTTGTGAGAACGAAATCAATGAAATGGAAGGAATTTCTGCGGGCAGCACTCCAAAAATGGATTGGACAAGTGGAGATTTACTGACCGCGTGGAAAGCATTCAAGCAACACTGTGAGTTTACGTTTGGAGGGCCTCTAAAGTGAAAAAGTGAAGAAGAAAAATGTAATTACCTGATGATTTGGATTGGAGACAAAGGCCGTGACATATACAATTTGTGGGAACCAAGGCTGTTGCCTAACAGGAGCCCGGTAGCCTGGGGCTCCCAAAGAATAGCTCTGGGCTCCTTAATTTTTCACACAACACCTTTCACTTCATATGTTGGGCTCCTAAGTTCTCAGCGTTTAGCTCTGAGGGCCCCTTTAAAATTTTCTTAGGCAGCAGCCTTGGGGAACTCACTGTGGAAGAAGCGAAGAAGCTCGACACATATTATGCAAAGTACGAGGAGTATTGGTGCCACAGAGATGAAATTTCCACCATCGATGGTCTCTTATTTAAAGCTCAGAAGCTGATAGTTCCCCAGAGTATGAGGAAAGAAATGCTCGCTCTCATACATGAGTCACATCAAGGTATCGTGAAATGCAAACAGCGCACAAGAGACATTTTATTTTGGCCAGGAATGTCCTCACAGATTGAAGATAAAGTGTCCAAGTGTTCCGTGTGTAGCCAGTTCCAAAAGGCTCAGGCCAGGGAGCCAATGATAGTTTGAGATCCCCCAGACAGACCATGGTCTAGAATCGGAAGTGACCTGTTTGAGTTCAATGGTATTCATTACTTGCTAAGCGTGGACTATTATTCGAAGTGGATAGAAGTTGCAAAGCTAGATGACCTAACCAGTAACAATGTTATCTGTCACCTGAAGAGTCAATTCGCCAGGTATGGCATTCCTGATGAACTTATCAACCACAATGGTCCCCAGTACGCGAGTTCAGCATTCAAAGAGTTTAGCAGGAGTTACGGGTTTCTGCACACCATGTCTTGCCCCTTATATCCGCAATCCTATGGTGAAGCTGAAAGAGCTGAGCAAACCATTGAGAACCTCCTAAAGAAAGCACAAGATCCCTACAAGGCCTTACTGAATTACAGAAACACTCCCTTGGATAGAATAGGCTTGTCTCCCACTCAAACTCTCATGGGCCGCAGACTCAAAACTTCTCTTCCAACTAATGTTGAGCTTCTAAAGCCACAGGGAGCCCCAGAAATTAAGCAGCACCTTCAGAAGATCAAAGAGAGAGAGAAGTTCTGCTACCATAAGCACTGTCGTAACGAATTGCCGCCTCTAGCCAAAGGTGATAAGGTGACTCTCCAGCAAGATAAGAAATGGGTCCAAGCAACAGTGGTCAACAAGCATCACACGCCCAGGTCATATGTTGTCCAGACACCTCAGGGTCAGAAGTACAGGAGAAATAGGAGACATCTGAACATGAGCCAAGCATCATGGTCACTCAACAAAGAGTCAAAAGAAAATTCACGAGCTGGTCAAGCGAGTTCACCAACATGTTCCCGCACTAACCATCATCATGGTAGACTCCACGAAACAGGAGTGATGTCTGATCAGGGACTAAAACCAACAATGCGCAGTCGATCCGGTCCACTGGTCAAGCAGCCTACATACCTCAAAGACTATGAACAATGAGTTTGAACATTTTTTTTTTAAAGTTTTCAAAGTTTTGTTTATGTCATGTATGCTATCACAAAATGGTGCCTAAGGCATCGTGGGTAATAAAGACCACGAGGAGTTTTTGGAAGACATGGTGAATGTCATGATAAGACATAACAGCGGCTTGGTGTGGGGGCATTATTCTGCAGTGTTGTGTAAGCCGTGCGGGCATTATTCTATCTAGGGGCTGGCTGCCAAAAGTAGAAGCCTCTGGATATCTTCAGCACCCAACCCAACTGTGGTTAAATACATTTAAATGCAAATTAAAGGAGTTGACAACTAAGAGCGCCAATCGTTGGTTTGGAGGTGCATTCACAGTGGTTCCATGCATCATACTCATGGAGTTGGCTCTGGTGGTGTGAGGAGTCCTCCAGTTTGGTTCATGTGAGTTTGTTTGGGCTTTGGCCACGTTTGACCAATTTCATCTATTTATTTTTGGAAAATTGGCAGGTTAGTGGTCTTCCAATTTCACTTACTAAGCCTTCCTTTCTAATCAATAAAAAATATGGGGAACGTTAGATCTAGGAGAGTCTAGGTGTCTATGGGAGTCCACATATTATTGCATATTATTGGTCTAAAAGTAACCTGCAACCACAACTGCCTTCTCTCAATAAATGTTTGCAAGATTAAAACACAAGTGGTATTTAAAGCAAGGTTCTTATTCTCCATTGGCAAGAGTTGCAAAACAGACATAGTGGCCCCTGATTCCCAATCTCAGGGTCACTGGTTTGAGGCCAAGTTCTGTCAAGAAACTTTACTCCATAATGTCATGTATAAATGGGTACCAGAAACACTTACTTCTGGGGGGTAACCCTGTGATGGACTAGCATCCAATCCGGGGGGGGGGGGAATAACTATACTCTCAGTCACTTCACTCTATGGAATCTGGGATAAGCTCTGCATGGCCATGTGGGCCACTTGGCCTGAGAATGACTTTACCTAAGTCTATACCTTATTACTAAAAGTAGTACCTTGTAAGATTCTGTTTTCTCATTCCTCCAACACAAGCAGTGCATTTCCACGAGGCTGACGAAAAATACAAGCAATCTGGGGTCATAACAACAGTTATTTGGGTAATAGTGCAGAAAAGCTCACCGTCACCTATTATGCATTATTGCTGCAAAATTGAGTGCCATACCCTATTGGGTATGGAGGGATCACGCGGAAATTCTTATGGGCGTTGTTACCAAGCTGTGGAACCTTTAGCTCTCCTCTCACTCATGGCCTAAGTCTTGGAAGAAGGCTAATATTCACCACCTCCCCGAGATTGATGTGCCTAAAGAAAATGGCGACTACCGCAGTATCAATGTAATACCGGTTATTGCGAGAGTGTTCGAAAAGGTTGTTTATCACCTCTACGCCAAGGCGTCGCCCTAGAATGAACAAACTGACAATTTCAGCACATCCCACTTCTGACACCACGTAACGTAGCTGTGAGGCAAAGAACTTGACCGAATCTGAAGATTACAACTCATTTAATCACAGTGAAAGCTACGTTGACTACAGTTGATCACAGAACAGAGAAAGGCCGGCCACCATCTGGGAACTTTACTTATCCTGGAGCCCGAGGGCCTAGAACTAACAACATCGTTACAGACTGATAGTGTTGCACGATATGTCGACCGACATGTCAATCGATGAGTCAATGATGTTCCTCCGATACTCTATTAACATTCAGCCACTTCTCTACCATCACTTGTTACAGCACGTAATCATTCAGGACAATACCCAGAAGATCTTGGACGGACAATGGAGTAATCAGTTTGCTGATGCCCTCTGACTGACTTAGTCACGAAATTCATTTTAACCCTCCTCTTTTGCCTTTTATGAATGGAAACAAAGAATATTGTCAGCTAGTGACAGTAGGGTTTGTTCCAGTGTCCCTTGCGTAGAGGTATTACAAAAAAATGTGAGAGTCCCTGGTTTTTCAAAAGTACCTATTTGTGTCATTTGGTAATTCGTTCAACAGAGAATAAGTAAAAAAGACTTGTGTCTTAACTATTACAAATATGGCCAACTTATCAAATGAAAG
>NC_090889.1:40078939-40098939 GCF_036669925.1 Montipora capricornis | reverse complement strand
ACTACCCTATGTTAACTAAACACTAAGCAACCAAAGTTTTAATCCTTGATTTCAGAAAGACACTTGTTTATCTTAACTTGAATTTTCCTTTTATGTTAATGGTGCGTCATTACTAACTTTAAGATCTTCGGAGAGCTGGATTGAGGAGAAATGATGTGAAAAGCTCACTATAGTTTAAGAATGCAATGCTTGTGTACGCCACAGAATTAATACCCAGCACAGGAGTTTTGGGCTTCCAGACTTTTAAACTTGCGTTTTGCATATATAACAAGCCGCATTCACACGCTGAAATTTTAAGCTAGTGAGCCCTTGAAGTCATTTTTCCCTGGATCCAACCTTCTGAGGTCCAATCGGTCAGTTTTGAACGTGGGTAATGGCGGACCATGAAATCAAAGTTGAAATTCTTTGCCAGTCAGGTGTTAAGCAAAGACCCTTTGAAAATCTGAAGAAAAAAAGGAAGTGAGTTTTTTTTTAATCACAGGGGCATGTGTATGTCTTACCTTGTTCTTGAACATGAAAATGACCATTGAATAGTCTAAACCTCATTGGCTTTGAATGCTACTTGTTTTTTTATCACCAAGGGTGTTAAGGAGAATTTATTGATGTGAATGATTTTGTCAGTAAAAATCGTGAATATTTTCATCAAAGCCTTTGCAGAACATTGATCAAACAAACATCTGTGTGCTCAATGTTAATTCAAATCAGTATGCTATCCTAAATACTGTAATAATGATTTTGTAAATGTTGCAGGAACTGTTTTCCTTTCACCATCCTCATGTAGCAAGCTCAAGGCTCCGGGTGAGCTAAGTTCACAATGTGTTTTATGTAACCAAAAGGCCATAACCAGAAGTATTGACATTTAATTCTCCAAACTGTTTAGTGCTGAAGTAGACAAGGTCACACACTACTTTTAGTCTTTTATTATATGGGCTCCAAATGGTACAAAACAATGGAAGGTATAAACTGCAGGTTGCAGGTCATTGTTTCACCATTGCTGAAAGAACCCAAATCTTTACCAATGCTAACATTAAAAAATAATGTTTAAGCCTAAGGTTAGCATTTTTGTGAAAGTTTGGGTTATTTTAGTTATGGTAGTAATAGTAATTGTTTGCATGGCTGCTTGGATATATACTGTATTCGTTTCTTGTGTGATAATGTAGTTTCTCACATATGCGAGCAATTTGTTGTAAAAAAAAACTACCTAACTAAATATATGTAGTAAATATGGGTAATTTATACTGTTACCTTTCTTATATCAAGGTTTAGATATAATAATATTATTAAAGTTGATAGTTCAGAACTCTTAGACAGCTCTGAAATTATAGGTGAGAATTTGTTTCACAATAATTCAAATTCAATTGCTTCCATGTCTTGTATCTGAATGAAAATTTCAATCAAATACAGGGTAATTAATTTTGCTCCCTAAATGTAAATTGTAAGCTGTGATGGTGATGTACTGTACTTATACTCACCTTGCAGTTACCAGATGCCCAGGTAGAATGTGAGAAGTGGTTCGAACAATCGTACGATGAGATGACCGCAGCCCACTTAAGGTAAAAGAGGTGTAAAATTATATAAAATTAATGGGAGAAGTGTTGGATTAGTGGTTCCAGCACTTTCCTTTGACTATTGTTTGGTGGATTCTATTCAGTGACGTGGCTTTGTGTGGGTTCTTATGGTCCTCTTCTCAAGAGGTTTTAGTCTGCAGTTGGTTACTCCGTCCATTGTTCCAATCTCACCAAAGACTGAGATTTCAATCTGCTTTAAGTTGCTATGATTTGTCCTCTCTCTTCATCTGGAGAGAAGAGCAGTTGTGGCCAGAAATTATGTCAACAGCTTTAGATTTGAAGGAAAAAACTGTATAATTTACATTATATGGGCAGTATGCTACATCTGGATGCCAGATCTGAATTTAAACCACAAGCTAGGCAGTGCAGCCATACCTAGCCATGTCTGCGGAATTACCATAAAACTAAATAAAACTAAAGAAAATGTTGTCCTTCAAATAGCTTATTATAGAATTTTTAAAAAGTGACGACACATTTGAAATTAAATTCACAAGACATGTGTCGTCACTTTTATAAAAATTGTTGTTAGTCTGCTTCTTTCCAGATCTTCTATAGAATCTTGTATAGTCCTATAGTCTGTATCTGTGTGTTGTTGTTTGTGACTCTCTAGCATAAGACCTAGAAGGATCTTGCAAACTACCACACAAAATGGATTTCTGCATTCAGCTCAGCACCTCCCTACTGCATGCATCCTTCCAGTAGCTTCTTCGTTGCACTTCTGAGTCCCTTTGAATACCTGCTCAGGACATCCATTATGATGTTAACTTGGTCAATCTGATAGCTTTGTTATTGCTTCTTGAGTTCCCAGCATAAGGGGGCGTTTGCTGATTTTCGGCCCAGGGACAGTTCATCTCCAGCATAGTTATTGTCTTGTTCTGCTAGTCAATGATCCTAAGGGCTCCTCTGTTGGTGTGCACTTCTTGTGTGGTAGGCGTACACTGGTACATCCCAACATGCCACTGCCTGATTGTTTTCGTAGAGTGGCTTTGGTTGTGTGGGGGAGTACCAAGATGGGTAGTCTATAAATTGCCGGTCTTTTAGGCGCTCAAAAAAGGGATCCTTAGTGCTGCATTGTGGCTCTCAAGGTATTAAGTTTAGTTTATGCAAGCTCACTGCAGCCATATTTAGCATGTGTGCTACTGACTCCACTACTTTGTTGCCCATGGCTTTATTTTTCAAACAAATAGGTGTAACCTTGTCAATTTAAAAAATCTCATGCTGCCTTTTGGAAGCAAAATATTGACTGATTAACGTAGCGTGCATGTTTTATATTGCTGAAATTGGAGTTTTAGCTAGTTAGGGGCACTTTAATGTACAATCCATCTTGTTTATATTGGATAAACTATGGGTTCACAGCACAAAAAAAGTATGTTTGCCCAATGGGTTATTTTGAATTCCTGGATTTACTCAGTACGACCTGTTTGTACATTAATATTCTTTAAAAACATGTACTTTATTAATTATATGTATTCACAGGGCAGTTTGGGCTGTAGCTAATGCTGATTATGTGGAAGCATGTGCAGCCCAGTCAGTAGTTGTTCAATATCCTTTCATAAATAAATTAACTGTAAAACATAATGTGTTGTTGCACAAAGGAGATGAGGTAAGATTAATGTGATCATTGTGCGAACCACTTTTTATAAGCCCAATGTAATTCCAGTGTAGAAACCAAAATATGGAGAAAATCCCATCATTTCATTCAGATGCAAAACTCTACCTGGAAATTCACTAAGAACCAATGTTGAGATTTCTTGTACTTAAGCTTTTTGTTCCATGGGCTCTTATAAAGTTGGGAGGTTAAATCAGCTAGTGTTAAAATTAATTAATTCTTGCCTAGTTGTCATGAAAGAAGGACAGTGAGCCAGTCTAAGCTGAAAGAGAGACTGTTTTTAATTGATCCTGATGCAAAAACGTTTGTGTAGAATTATTATTCATTTGGTTTAGTTCAATTTCATAGTCGTAACTGAGCTATACATGTAGTTAAGTTTTATTCCTGACCTAATCTTGTAGACAAGTTTCATAATAATTGTTCACATATTCAAAGTGATTGTATCCTCGGTAATTGTGAAGAAGAGCTCCCCAAAAAACCTGTCGGTCAACTGTCGGCCGTCTGTTGACCGTCTGTTGGCCGACTGTCGGCTGACAGTTGGTGATCTGTCGGTAACATGTCGGTAACCTTAGTTTGAAAGCAAATGGCTGTATTTGGAGCCACCAAATAAAACAAAGCACTGACCAGCACTTACTTTTGAGCAGATTTAAAGAATTAGACTGGAGGGTATACTTCTGTAGGGATTAATTCAAGTTGGCAGCTTCAGAAATTGTGTACAAATTATGTAATTGAAGTGTAGTGGTGGTGTTCTCGACAGGCTGATCCTTGTTGATAGTTATCCACATTTATTGAAAAAGAAAAAAACATGAAAAGATAAAAATAATAGCACTTGGAAACCAACTTTAGAATGATTAATTACCACCTTGACACTTTACCTGTACTAGTCTAGATGTCAGAATTTTAAGGGCAGAAAAGTAAGATTGTATAGTGGAGTACCAGTAATTTGTTCTAGCTATAATTATTTCTTTTTTGCAAGTCTTTTGTCTTAACAAGTGAAACATCTTTCACCCGTGCTTTCCAGAGTCAGAAAGATGAAAACTGGTATGTTCATACAATGGAAAAAATTGTCTATTACTTTTCGTCATTGTTACAAAATTTTGCTCTTTTGAGTGTTGTCATGCAAAATATCTTATTAAAAACTAACTTAAAGTGCCCCTGTGACCAAAAAATCAATTCATATTTTTCTTTGGATTTCAAAACTATGTTAACAAAACACTAAGTGACCCACGTTTTAAGCCTTGATTTCAAAAAGACACCTCTTTATTTTAACTGTAATTTTCCTATTTAATGGTCTGCCATTACTAACATTATGTTCTTGAGAGAGCTGGATCAAGGAGAAAATGACGTCAAAGGCTAAGTAGTTTAAGAATACATTTACGTGTGTACGCCGCAGAATTAATATGCAGCACAGGGGTTTTGGGCTTTCAGACTTTTAAACTCAAGCTTTGCATATATAATAAGCTGCGTTCACACGCTGAAAGTTAGTGAGCCTCTGACGTCACTTTTCCCTGGATCCAACCGTCTGAGGTCCAATCGGTCAGTTTTGAACGTGGGTAATGGCGGACCTTGAAATCAAAGCTGAAATTTTTTGCCAGTCAGGTGTTAAGCAAAGACACTTTGAAAATCTGAAGAAAAAAAGGAAGTGAGTTTTTTCTTTAATCACAGTTGATCTTGAACATGAAAATGACCATTGAATAGTCTAAACCTCATTGGCTTTGAATGCTACTTGTTTTTTTATCACCAAGGGTGTTAAGGAGAATTTAAATTATTGATGTGAATGATATTGTCAGTAAAAATCGTGAATATTTTCGTCGAAGCCTTTGCTGAACATCGATCAAACAAACATCTGTGTGCTCAATGTTAATTCAAATCAGTATGCTATCCTAAATACTGTAATAATGATTTTGTAAATGTTGCAGGAACTGTTTTCCTTTCACCATCCTCATGTAGCAAGCTCAAGGCTCCGGGTGAGCTAAGTTCACAATGTGTTTTATGTAACCAAAAGACCATAACCAGAAGTATTGACGTTTAATTCTCCAAACTGTGAGCGCTGAAGTAGACAAGGTCACACACTACTTTTAATCTTTTATTATATGGGCTCCAAATGGTACAAAACAATGGAAGGTATAAACTGCAGGTTGCAGGTCATTGTTTCACCATTGCTGAAAGAACCCAAATCTTTACCAATGCTAACATTAAAAAATAATGTTTAAGCCTAAGGTTAGCATTTTTGTGAAAGTTTGGGTTGTTTTAGTTATGGTAGTAATAGTAATTGGAAAATGGATAATTTTTATTGTTTGTTTGCATGGCTGCTTGGACATGTACTGCATTCGTTTCTTGTGTGATAATGTAGTTTCTCACATATATGCAAGCAATTTTGTAAAAAAAAAACTACTTAACTAAATATATGAAGTAAATATGGGTAATTTATACCGTTCCCTTTCTTATATCAAGGTTTAGATATAATAATATTATTAAAGTTGATAGTTCAGAACTCTTAGGCAGCTCTGAAAAGGTGAGAATTTGTTTCACCATAATTCAAATTCAATTGCTTCCATGTCTTGTATCTGAATCAAAATTTCAATCAAATACAGGGTAATTTGCTATCTAAATGTAAATTGTAAGCTGTGATGGTGATGTACTGTACTTATACTCACCTTGCAGTTACCAGATGCCCAGGTAGAATGTGAGAAGTGGTTTGAACAACCGTACGATGAGATGACCGCAGCCCACTTAAGGTAAAAGAGGTGTAAAATATAAAATTAATGGGAGAAGTGTTGGATTAGTGGTTCCAGCACTTTCCTTTGACTATTGTTTGGTGGATTCTATTCGCTGACATGGCTTCATGTGGGTTCTTTTGGTCCTCTACTCAAGGGGTTTTAGTCTGCATGGTTACTCCGTCCATTGTTCCAATCTCACCAAAGACTGAGATTTCAATCTGCTTTAAGTTGCTATGATTTGTCCTCTCTCTTCAGAGAGAAGAGCAGTTGTGCGCAGCAATTATGTCAACAGCTTTAGATTTGAAGGAAAAAACTGTATTACATTATATGGGCAGTATGCTACATCTGGATGCCAGATCTGAATTTAAACCACAAGCTAGGCAGTGCATGCAGCCATACCTAGCCATGTCTGCGGAATTACCATAAAACTAAATAAAACTAAAGAAAATGTTGTCCTTCAAATAGCTTATATAGAATTTTTAAAAAGTGACGACACATTTGAAATTAAATTTACAAGACATGTGACGTCACTTTTATAAAAATTGTTGTTAGTCTGCTTCTTTGCAGATCTTCTATAGAATCTTGTATAGTCCTATGGTCTGTATCTGTGTGTTGTTGTTTGTGACTCTCTAGCATAAGACCTTGA
This sequence comes from Montipora capricornis, assembly GCF_036669925.1. Lineage (NCBI taxonomy): Eukaryota > Metazoa > Cnidaria > Anthozoa > Scleractinia > Acroporidae > Montipora > Montipora capricornis. Next base: position 40,092,396 of record NC_090889.1, on the reverse strand, counting down.
AGGATCTTGCAAACTACCACACAAAATGGATTTCTGCATTCAGCTCAGCACCTCCCTACTGCATCCTTCCAGTAGCTTCTTCATTGCACTTCTGAGTCCCTTTGAATACCTGCTCAGGACATCCACTATGATGTTAACTTAATCAATCTGATAGCTTGGGTATTGCTTCTTTAGTTCCCAGCCTAAGGGGGCATTTGCTGATTTTCGGGCCAGGGACAGTTCATCTCCAGCATAGTGATTGTCTTGTTCTGCTAGTCAATGATCCTTATAAAAGTCCCCTCTGTTGGCGCGCACTTCTTGTGTGGTAGGCGTACACTGGTACATCCCAATATGCCACTGCCTGATTGTTTTTGTAGAGTGGCTTTAGTTGTGTGGGGGAGTACCAAGATGGGATAGTCTCAGTCTATAAATTGCTGGTCTTTTAGGCGCTCAAAAAAAGGGATCCTCAGTGCTGCATTATGGCTCTCAAGGTATTAAATTATTTTAGTTTATGCGAGCTCTCTGCAGCCATATTTAGCATGTGTGCTACTGACTCCACTACTTTGTTGCCCATGGCTTTATTTTTCAAACAAATAGGTGCAACCTTTGTCAAATTAAAAAATCTCATGCTTCCTTTTAGAAGCAAAATATTGACTGATTAACATAGCATGCGTGTTTTATGTTGCTGAAATTGGACTTTTAGTTAGGGGAACTTTAATGTACAATCCATCTTGTTTATATTGGATAAACTATGAGTTCACAGCACAAAAAAAGTATGTTTGCCCAATGGGTTATTTTGAATTCCTGGATTTACTCAGTACGACCTGTTTGTACATTAATATTCTTTAAAAACATGTACTTTATTAATTTTGTGTATTCTCAGGGTAGTTTGGGCTGTAGCTAATGCTGATTATGTGGAAGCACGTGCGGCCAGTCAGTACATGTGTAGTTGTTCAATATCCTTTCATAAGTAAACGAGATGCTTCTGTGAAGCATACACTGGGTTGCCTGTGGTACGTGCTACAGAAAATCAGAAGGTACTGAATTGTGTGGTATTGAAATACAGCATTCCAGTCTCTGAAGAATAACAAATAAAAGAGAAGCGAGAAACATTGGCTTCTGGGCTGACATGTTGATAATTTTTCAAGTTCCCTCACAACCTCTTTGCACCACAAGTGTGCCCTCTGAGTATCTGACAGATTTGTAATACTAAACTTCACTGAAGTCAAGCCCTGTTTCGTGGGGTTAGTGTTAGGATGGGAGACCAAAACAATAAACCCCTCATAAAAAACAGAAACATCTGACCGAAAATACTATTAACGCTAACAAATGCGAACTCAGAAGGTACAGATTTTGTTAGCTTGCTTTATGCAAAACAAATATTGATGAAAGAGCAAATAACTATTGATACACAGTTTTCAGAAAGAGCAGAAGGAAGTTTCCAGGACGGTCGATCGAGAATGAAATATTTACGACATGAAAACAAAATTAATCTTGAACCGTGAATATAGAAATAAAAAGTTACGATCAGCGACAAACATTTTGGGAGATTTTTGCTACGTTCAAGTAAATTGCAAAATCGAAAGTGACATGGCCGGAATTCAGTGGGCCCCGTGATTAAGTTACTGCGGCATGTTTACTTGCCAAACAGTGAAGCATCTGTGTCAAATGATGGCAAGATACCGGGTTTTTGTTAGTTTCTTTTTCTGTCAAGTGTTATAAAGTTCAATTGACAATGAAATGAGTGAAGTCAAAACAAAGATCCCAATCACCCAACTCTTGTTTATGCAAAGTCAAAATTTACTCTCCAAGACGCGTACGACGTTATTTATCACCAGGTAATTCCATCATTTTGGAAATAGCAGCTACTTTATTATTCATCTGCGTCACAAGTTTTCACTGATTTTGGGGCTCATTTTGTTGAAACTCAAGCACGCTTCCAACAGGCCTGTGAACCCTTCCTGCTTACAGAGCAATACTTAAAAACTTCTCCCATATCACATTCCAACCTTAAGCTCGAAAATTCAATACACAACATGATATTATAATTCACAAAGGCAGAAAATACCACAGAATCCCTTTTCGTCTCGACGGGCGATAGATTGTTGTCGAAGTCCAGTACTCGTCACTTTGAGATTCCTGCCCAGTTTATCCGACTGACTTTCCATTATTGAGCTCCATAAGGGTATATTTTGTTTAAGGATCCACTAAAACGCCATTCGCGTTACATGACTTTCGACGCCATTACAGGCTAAGTTAATGATTCTACTGTGTCCACCAGAGAAATCTATGCAGTTCCACTACCCTCTCGATCCTAAGAAAATACACGCAGAAGGCTCTATGCACAAAGACACCACTTACCAGGGGAGTGACAGGCAAGACTTTTACCAACACGGAAAAAAAAAACTAAAAAAAAGAAAACAAACAAACTAAACGCAGACCTCGACTGGTTTGCCATAGGCAACCCAGTAATTAACTGTAAAACATAATGTGTTGTTGCACAAAGGAGATGAGGTAAGATTAATGTGATCATTGTGCAAACCACTTTTTGTAAGCCCAATGTAATTCCAGTGTAGATGGAGAAAATCCCATCATTTTATTCAGATGTAAAACTCTACCTGGAAATTCACCAAGAACCAATGTTGAGATTTCTTGTACTTAAGCTTTTTGTTCCATGGGCTTTTATAAAGTTGGGAGTTTAAATCAGCTAGGGTTAAAATTAATTCTTGCCTAGTTGTCGTGAAAGAAGGACAGTGAGCCAGTCTAAGCTGAAAGAAAGTACTGTTTTTAATTGATCCTGATGCGAAATCTTTTGTGTACAATAATTATTCATTTGGTTTAGTTCAATTTCATAGTCGTAATTGAGCTATACATGTAAAGTTTTATTCCTGACCTAATCTTGTAGACAAGTTTCACAATAATTGGCCACATATTCAAAGTGGTTGTATCCTCGGTAATTGTGAAGAAGAGCTCCCCAAAAAACCTGTCGGTCGACTGTCGGTTGACTGTCGACCATCTGTCGGCCGACTGTTGGCTGTCTGTTGGCGGACTGTCGGCCATCTGTCATCTGACTGTTGGCCAACAGACGGCCAACAGTCGGCCGACAGATTTTGCCACAAACACAGACTACCAGTCGGTCGACAGTCGGCCGACAGTTGGTGATCTGTCGGTAACATGTCGGTAACCTTAGTTTGAAAACAAATGGCTCCATTTGGAGCCACCAAATAAAACAAAACACTGACCAGCACTTAAAAAATGAGACTGGAGGGTATACTTCTGTAGGGATTAATTCAAGTTGGCAGCTTCAGAAATTGTGTACAAGTTATGTAATTGAAGTGTAGTGGTGGTGTTCTCGACAGGCTGATCCTTGTTGATAGTTATCCACATTTATTGAAAAAGAAAAAAACATGAAAAGATAAAAATAATAGCACTTGGAAATCAACTTTAGAATGATTAATTACCACCTTGAAACTTTACCTGTACTAGTCTAGATGTCAGAATTTTAAGGGAAGAAAAGTAAGATTGTATAGTGGAGTACCAGTAATTTGTTCTAGCTATAATTATTTCTTTTTTGCAAGTCTTTTGTCTTAACAAGTGAAACATCTTTCACCCGTGCTTTCCAGAGTCAGAAAGATGAAAACTGGTATGTTCATACAATGGAAAAAATTGTCTATTACTTTTCGTCATTGTTACAAAATTTTGCTCTTTTGAGTGTTGTCATGCAAAATATCTTATTAAAAACTAACTTAAGGTAAATGACCTTAAGTTATTTTTACGAGCCTCAGGGTGACATGTGACAGTCAAAATTGTGGCCCTCGGTGCGCACGTTTTACCTCCTCTTCCTCTGTGAATGCTCCGTTTTACGGTATTCAAAGCTACAGCTACATGTACATGGAACAGAGGAAAGTCGAAAAACGTCGATCAAATGATGGGGTCGAAGGCCACGTACTAACCGACTGAGCTATTCCTCTTGATTAGCACAATGTTTTTTGCTTTTGGCATTAGGCTGCTTTTTGAAAGAGTTTTTTGTGTGCTACTGGTGGAGAAATTAAACAGTGATTTTTTAATAGGAAACAATGTTATTTGCATTTCGACAATCTTGTCATTGCTATCATGCAGCAGCATCATAGAAGCGGAAGGCTTGTCCAGACTCCATAACCCTTGTCTGCATTTGTTGAAACCTTTAATCTTACATCATTGGTGTCAGTTCAAGGTTATTTGATAAAAAAAAAAACAATGTTTTGGCCTCCATTGCTCAAGAATCACTCACCATTTCTTCCTTACAGTACTTCCTTGACAATACCCTGAGCACATACTGTATGACATCCCTTCAAAATGTAACTTTGCGCAATCCTAGAGGCGCTGTTACACTGTGAAAATTTTTGTGCAACTTGTCTCGCAATGCCATTATGAGACAAGTTGCAGGAATCATTGAAAGTATAACATACCGTTCAACGGCCAAAAAGGCTGCGAGATCAGTTGCAGAATCCAGGATTGCAGAAAGTAACGGTTGCAACGAGTTTTTTAAGCATTGCGCAGTGTAACATCTGTCCTGCAACCTGCGTCACCATGGTTTGCGGCACCAGCCAATGAAAATGTTCGTTTAACCTCATGAAACGTTGCTCAGTGTAACACCCGTAAGGAAAGGAAAGGAAAGGAAATGAACTTTATTTAAGTGTCTGGTTGTTCCAGCGCTGGAGCAGCAATTGGAAACACTGTAAACTGAAGTTAACAATTATCTCAAATCAAGTCAAATGTTGGTTTTTGAGGAGTCTCAGGGCCGGAAAACCGGAGCTGGTCTCGTAATGCGAGAACGTTTGTAGAAATGGCGTTGCGAGACAAGTTGCACGGAAAATTGCACAGTGTAACAGGGACTTTATCTTTTGCGGTTTATACATCTCGTTCACTTCGTGCAATGTGGGCGAATTGTCCTAAAATTTAATTTATACGAGCGGTTTCAGATTAAAAATATGGAATGAAAGATTCGCATTTGTACGCTCACGTAGTCGTTAAAACCTCAAATTTGGTGATTTCACATTGTTGTCAGGCAAAGTACGGCAATAAAATGCGTGCTGCACATGCAGCACAGTTCTTTTTCTCTAATTTTGTAAGTTTCGTCTTCCATCATTGTACTTTGAACAGTAACCTTTTACATGTAAAACTAAATTCTGCTTCATATAATAATAATTATTGTTGTACTGTTGTAGTGAAAAATTTAAATTCCACTTTTTAAAAACTTTAAAAGAAACTTCAATTTTCTTTAATTTTCTTCAAATTTTTAAGCTTTAATTGCCACCCATGGGTTTCTCCGAGTACAGCTTTTAGATTTTACAGTGCATCATGACTGGCATTCATAACTGACCAGTAGGTCCCAAAAGGCTTGGTCGAGGAGAGATTGATTTTATCGTATCATATCGTATTGTATCGCACCGCATTGCATCGTATCGTATCGTGTAGTTTAGTATAACTTATAAAATAGTATAGGATAGGATAGGATAGTATAGTGTAGCATAGTATAATATCGTATAGTAACTATACAAGACACGTTTATAAAGTAGTCTGAAACCTGAATATCTTCTGCTAAATAAGTCGTGTACACGCATTAAGTATCCACAGGCGAGTGTGTTTAATATTAGTCATTTTTTCTTTGACCCATCTCTCTGGAGATTTGAAATAGTAATGATGGGCCATAATTGAATAAGAAGTACTTTAAACTAGAAACAGTCACCTGCTTGAGATGAAGGCCTGAAGGCTTGAGGTGAAGGCCTCAAATTCAATTTTATTTTTCTGGTTTAGTAACATATTGTTTGAAATATATGAAGAAAAGAGAGAAGTAATTTCTTGATCTTTGAAGCTCTTGAAACAACAAGACGTTTCCCAAATTCAGCAATAGTGGCCAACATTAATTTTTGTAGTAGCCATTCAGTTTGAGCTTGGAATCTGTCTCCTGCACTAGCTAGGGTTGAGTGCAAAACATTTTCTTTGTAGGTGTACCCAGACAGAGCGTGGAAAAAGAACAGTTCTCTCTTTAACGGTGAAGTGTTACAACAGTGGTAACCAGTGTGATTGGACGGGAGATCTCCTTAATCTACCTGTAAGTGTTAAACTACCATGCTGTTCAGACTCCTAATGATCATTGTAGTAGCACTCAGGAACAACATACCTCGACAGACATTGGCCGTTTTTATACTAGAGACGCATAATCCGTCCAGACGAATTATGCGTCTCTCATGTTATCCGTCTAGTGTAAAGACGGGACGAACTATATGAGACGCATAATTCGTCTTGGACGAACTTGGGAAAACATTTTTTCTGCGTCTGTTAAATTCGTCTAGTATAAAGACGGGCACTAGACGCATAATGCGTCTGGACGAACTTTCCAGTTTAGTGCGTCTTCGAAGACGCACTAAAATAGATTCTTCGTCCAGACGCATAATGCGTCTTGTGGCCGTCTTTATACTAGACGAATTTAACAGACGCAGTAAAAATGTTTGCCCAAGTTCGTCCCAGACGAATTATGCGTCTCTAGAGTATAAAAACGGCCATTGATATTTTTGGCAAGTCCAGTCTCGCATGTATAAAGTATTATAATTATAATGATAATAATAATAATAATAATAATAATAATAATAATAATCCCGCAATCTGATTGGGTAATTTGCTGTTGTTGATAAGAGTCTACACAACGTTGCTCATGTCAATTTGTCACGCAATGTAATCGCCAATCAGGAACACCCATTTTGGGAAATAAATTAATCATATTGTGAGAAAGTTATAGACAATGCTTGCTCTTTCTTTGCGTCATGATTTAGGTCACGCTCTGAAATAAACACTTTTTTGGCATTGAATATTGTGATAAAAAACAAATGGAAAGTGGTTCAGCGTTGTCTGTACTCTTATCGACAACTATACTCGTCATCACAAAAAAAATATAATAAAATAAAAATGAAAATACTCGTTGTCGTCTAGTCTGTGGCGAAATGTCTTGCAAGATATATATAAATTATTTGAATTCATAAACTTATGACATGCAATGGATATTCATGGCCATTTTAGTCAAAATTGAAGCAACTGTTATTAATTTTTCAAACATATTTACGCACAGAGCAAACTTTAAATCAATGTAAAAAATGGGAAATGATTTGTTATCCTTAACCTTTGTTTGTTTTCTCACTCAGCTGCACCTTGTGAGTCCACAACATTTGACCACTGCGATGATAAATATCGTCGATAAGATTACAGGCAATGCTGAACCACTTTTGATTTGTTTAAGTGATTGGGCAGTAGAAACTGCATTGGTTATCTCTCACATAGGCCATGACGTCAATAAGATTGAATGTAATGACTGGTGCATTTCAATCCTTAATTGCAACAAAGAAAAGTGATTGGTTGTTTCTCTATCCTTGTTGATAATACTCACCTAATTCTCTCTTTTCTATAGTGGAGCTTCTTAACTCGCAACATTATTGTTTATCTTCAGTCTAGCAAAGGGACTTTGATTTGAAAGTTTTAACAAGCATGTTTCTCACAGCCCATTGGTAAAATATGTTTTAAAAGAAAAAAGAAAGGACTTGTTCAGTGGCCCTTTTTAGATTTCACAACATTTGCAAATTGCAAGCATATTTAGCTGAATGGCAAATAATTGTAAATTTGCACCAAATGCAGTATATATTTTTATTTTTGCTGTTTTGGTTTTGCCATGTATTTTTTTAATTTCATCCTTAATGCAGGATATATATAAATTATTTGAATTCATAAACTTATGACATGCAATGGATATTCATGGCCATTTTAGTCAAAATTGAAGCAACTGTTATTAATTTTTTAAACATATTTACGCAGAGAGCAAACTTTAAATCAATGTAAAAAATGGGAAATGATTTGTTATCCTTAACCTTTGTTTCTTTTTCTTTCTTTCCTTTTCTTCTCTTAGTTTGTTTGTTTGTGCTTATGTTTAGTATTGTAGATAGTAACTAATTACATTAATTATAGTAATGTTTAATAAAAATATAATAAAGTAAAAAATAAATAATAAACAAATATCCAAAAAGTTATTAATTTTTCCAGAACCATCTTGAGAACTGTAGACGAGTTCCCATTAAGTGCATCAACAATTGCGGAGGAACAGATATTCCAAGAGATAAGGTAATCACCAAATTCTACGGTTTTGTCCTTTTGGATTCACCAACCATTACGTTGCCTGTAACCCTCGCTGTGCTCTTGCTGTTCCTGGCTCAAGTAGTTTGAAACTTTTGTTCAAAACCATTATCCTGGAGACTATTCAATAATTATTGATTTTGATAACGCTCTCTGATTTATCTGTTAACTAGTGCCATAGACCCATGATACGACTAGAACATAGTCTCTACCCTTTTTCTGGGGTTCTGATCTGGTCTTCATTTCCGGTTTGCGTCAGTTTCTTTGGCTTTTTATTTTGTAGATGTCAGCACATGTGGATGTTGATGGGGATTGCCCTTTAGCAATTGTACCATGTCACTACACTGATATGGGGTGTAAATTTAAGGCGAGAAATTGGTTTCACCAAGTGTTGTCAATTTAGCCGATTTACATGCTGTCTCTGATTACGTCACAAGTGCACGACTTAACTTTAATTTTACGCGCGAAATAGCAATCTGGCCTCAGTTGTTCTGAAAACCTTTGATAACTTAATTCGGTGGATAACTATCTTTCAGTTTCAATCTCTGCAAAAATTCAGCATTTGCCCTCGTATTGTGAATATGCACACAGTAAGAACATTTAGTTAAATGGTGAGTAAGAAATTTTGGCCCACGTTTAATGCGGAGTACCAGTATACCTTATACTCTGGATATTGACTTATCCACCACTGGGTAAAGTTATCCGCCCTTTGCAAAACTGGGGCCCATTTCTCGAAAGACCCGAAACCTTTTCGGGCCCGGAAAGCCATGTGTGAAACTGCCACCCGGTAGTTTTGGAAAGCCGATCTTTTAAGATGTTTTCAAGATACCAAGTAGCAAAATAACTGTGAAGTTTGACGACTTAAATCCTCTCCGTTCTTGAGATACAGAGGGAATTGTGACACCCGAGAAAGGCCCAAAAAGTTTCGGGACTTTCGAGAAATGGACCCCTGGGGCCCGTTTCTCGAATGTCCCGAAACTTTACGGGCCATTTTCGGGTGTCACAATTCCCTTTGTATCCTAAGAACGGAGAGGATTTAAGTCGTCAAACTTCACAGTAATTTTTCTTTTTGTTACCTTGAAAACATGTAAAATGATCGGCTTTCCAAAGCAAGCGGTTGCCAGTTTCACAAATGGCTTTTCGGGCCCGAAAAGTTATTGGACTTTCGAGAAACAGGCCACAGGCCCCAGTGATTCGAAGGGTGAATAGCGCTATCCACTGGATAACTTAATTGGTTTTGCTAGTGTTTAGAGCAGTTTTCAATTGAGTGTCGTAAAACCAAAACCAAAGTAATTACTTTGGCCAATCAAGAAGGTCGGAGACAATCCAGTTAACCAATCAAAACTCGAAGTAATTACACGTAGCCGACACAAAGCGCGGGAAAATGTGCATGCGCAAGCCACGATTGGTTTTTGTTTCACTTCTGATTGGTTGAGAAAGTGGCGCGAGAGCTTTGAACCAATCACTGACTGAAGTAATCATAAACCAAAGTAATTCACTAATTACTTTCGACACTCAATTGAAAACCACCGTATCCGCTGGATAGTGTTATATACCTTTCGAACAACCGAGGCCCTGATCTGTAAAAACGATTTTTCAAACTTGGGCTCATAGTTGTTTTTCTCCTATTCATCGTATCCTCTCGTTTTAATTTTGCTAAACGGCTTTAAACAAGGAAGGAGAAACGAGATGGACAAACATGTCCAAGAGAATATGCAGATTCACTTGGATCTGGCCCATCTGAGAATAAGAGAACTTGAACAGAGGCAAGAATATGTGTGCACAAATGGCAAATTTTTGTGGAAAATCTCCAGCTATTTGCAACTGTGCACCAAGAAGGAAAAAGAAAAACTCTGTAGCCCACCATTTTACACTGGACAGTTTGGTTACAAGTTGCGGGCAGAAGCTTTCTTGAATGGCCTCGGGCAAGGAAAAGGAACTCATCTTTCGCTATACGTGGTTATAATGAAAGGCGAATATGATGCCATTCTCCCGTGGCCATTTCAGCAACGAGTTGACTTTGTTCTTATTGATCAAGATGACGAAATTGGTGTGCGGCAGAATAAAATTTGGAGACTGTCATGCGATCGCGATAGTGATTACTTCAAGAGACCCAACAAAGTAAAGAGCCTTGGGTTTGGTTGCCCGAAGTTTGTCTTTAGATACACTTAGAACAAGACATTACATACGAGACAATACCATCTTCATTAGAATAGACGTAGACCCCGTAGATGCATCTTGAAATCTAGAAATTTGTGGACAGTTTTGAAACATAGTAGAACTAGATTCTGGTAAAAGCGGCTAAATACGAGATACAAAAACCCTCCACTTGGAGCGTCAACATTGTTTCGTTGCAAGTTTGGGTCGATGTTTCTCGTTTTTCACCTTGCATGATCATCTTGTGGCGCAACAAAAACATTTGTTGCGGGTTGAAGAAAGTTGTTGCGAAAAGTAGAGCGCGGGTCTACTCTGAGCAACAAATTTTGGCTTTGTTGCTCGTTTTTCATCAAGCTCACAACTTGTCGCGCAACAAATGTGCTCGTGTACTAGCAAATCAACCAATCGGCGCGCTGCATTTCTTCAACCTTGTTGCGGGTCAAGTTGATCATGCAAGGTGAAAAACGCGAAACATCGACCAAAACTTGCAACGCAACAATGTTGCGCGACAAGTTGAGGGTTTTTGTATCTCGTATTTCGCCGCCTTAAAACTTCTGTTGTACCAAACAGGCACCAAACGAATACGAGGTTTTCACGTGACGTCATCGCCGCCATGTTGGTGGACGAAAACAGAAGATCTCTCGTTAGCTTCTTTTGTTTGTCCATCGGAAGTCGTACGTCTATTGCTATTGGTGTTCCTAGAGGTTGGTTGAAAACGTCCCATAGGTGGTTTTTAACCAATCTCTTGACACTCAGATGACAATGGTGTAATGTACAAATGCTGGTGGACGAACAAAAGAAGCTAAGGAGAGATCTTTTGTTTTTGTCCACCAACATAGTGTCGATGACGTCACGTGAAAACCATCTATGAACTTCATAATCGCTAAATAAGGACTTAAAGCTCCGGCTACACGTTGTAACATTGTTGGAAGAACACGTCCCAACATTGTTATAAGAACGGTTCTAACAATGTTGGATACGTATATAACATTGTTAAAAACACGTCACTTTAGTCCGGCAACCTTATGGTGGCGTGTGTTTTGGAGACTCTGATTGGTATTTGCAATACAATATTGTTGAAAGGGTGGCTACACGCTTTACACGCTTCAACATTTGTTGTATGTTGGACAAAATGTTTGATCGAAATCAAAACATTCTTCCCACAAAAAATGTTGAACAAACGTCATCAAACATGCATGCTACATGTTCTGACACAAGTCTGCTCCAGACGCCAAGATTCCCAATTAAAGAATGTTAAATTGTTTCTCAACCCAGTGATAGGACGCCTCAGCAACGTAGACTGAAAAGGCACGAGCAAGGATTTATTGGTAAAGAATTTTTTTTCAAAAATCGCTCTCCACGTGCGCACGTGCGGCACGCTTTTCACATCATGAATGTCTCGCCTTGCGCAAAATAACAAGTTACTTGAAATTGCTAAATGTAACCATTTGGAGACAACGTCAACATTTTCTTGAACAGGGTTGCTACCAAAATTGTAAAGTGCGACCACGATGGACTGCCACGAAGGCGCAGATGTTTAATTTCAAAGTGACGTCAGTTTTCTTCGGCACTACCAGTACCATCGTCGTGCTAAAGCGCCCAAATAGTGAGCGTAAGTAAAGAGAACTTTGTTGCCCGTGTATATTATGACCAGCAAATGTGAGTCTAGTTTCCGCGGAATTGAACGTTTCTGTTTAATACAACGACTTTAAAAGTCATGATTTGACCTCCTGAGATTTTACAATATCGCTGAAAGTTGTGCGAAACGACAGCTAAGTTCGTGTCGCGTCTACTGTGTTCATATCGCGTCAAGATGCTTTTGCTAGTATGCGTATTGTTTTCTTTCTATGTTGTCATAGAAGGACAAAAGAAATACCAGGCTAAGGGACACATCAGAAAATCTCTCTCACATTCTAGAATACCCGGCCACTATTGTCACATGTCTCGTTCATAAAAGGACGCATCTTTGAGAAGACGAAAGTGACTGTGTATTGGTGGTTTGCAACCAGTCTCTAGAGACACAGATAACAATGGTGCAAGGTGCAATTGCTGGTGGACAATCAAAAGGAGGTAATGAGAGATCTTTTGTTTTCGTCCACCAACATTGCGGCGATGACGTCACTTGAAAACCAGGTTAAAATACGTATCACTAAAGCCTGGTTCACAATGTGACATAAGCATAAGGCTAGCATAAGCATAAGTATCAGCTGTCTAAACCGGGAGTAACATAAGCATAAGAAAAAGGAATCGCTTCCAATTTCTTTTGCGTATGCTTATGCTTATATGTCACTTTAATAATTGTGTAAAGCGGTGCAACATTAACATAAGCACAAGGCCGTCCGCCATTTTGGAACGTGGCTCGGCTCATTCTCCTGTGAATTTTTTTTTTCTGGAGCTAACTGCGCTTGCTTATGTCACTTCTTTTATGCTTATGCAACAAGTGTGAACTTCGTTATGCTTATGCTTATGTCCTAGTGTAAACCAGGCTTAATTTATGTGAGACATGAGTTTTCTGATTTCTGCCTAACTTAACAGAAAAGTCTGTCGATAACACTGAAGAATGAAAACCTTTTACTTTCTCTTGGAAGGTAGGCCACACACACAGTGAATTTGAAGAAGTTAGATTTTTTTTTTTTGATACTGACGTCGATCTCTGTTCTGACCAAAAACAAGACAGGAAATAATCTACTACACAGCCACGCGACGCTCCTCCCCGCTAATGAGGAGTTAGTGGGGAGGAGCGTTGCGTGACGACACTAAAAACTGCTGTGTAGCAGACTAGAAAGGAATTGAAGGAAAGTAAAAAGTATACAAAGCGGGGTTTTACGTCAGTACCTGAAAAGCTGAATATTATACTAATTGGAAGTGTATATAATTATTTTATATTAAATTACTTAAGCGGTATTAATAATCTCGGTTCGTGTTATGAATTATTGACAAATTTTAAGAATTGACCAGCTTTTGAGAATCTAAACTCATTGCAGGCAGCCCAGGCTCATTGTGAGAAAATAAAAGCATATTGGAAATATGGAGAGATACTGATTGATATTGCCGCAAATAGTGGAAACAAAGGAACCAAGGACACCACTAAAATCGGGTGAAATCAGAGAAATAGCGAGGCGATTTGGAGCTACCTTAAATTTTCGAAAATCTCGAAACACGAG
>NC_090889.1:40063939-40073939 GCF_036669925.1 Montipora capricornis | reverse complement strand
CACTTGTAGATGGATGGGTTTATACGGAAAGAACTTCCATCGAAATAATTCGTGACTGCAAGGAACAGTTCCGAGTGAATTTTAAAGAAGTTAAAACTGGTTGCTCCGGATGTTAAAATGTTCTGCCACAGCTCGAAACTGTGTCCATTCCACTGGAAAACGGAAGAATTTAGATTGTGAGTATTTCCATCCCAACGATTGGCGATAGCAATGTAGTGTTTATCAGCGATCATAAAGTATTCGATGTCGTATGCTCCATTGGTGTTTATGGTCTGGTGAAGCGTAAAATTTCCAGCCGACTCGTTTAGTTTGTAGATGCAAGAATCCACCTTGTAATTATAATTACCGCTGGTACCCTCACGATAGTTAGCGAAGGCCATAAACAAACTTCCATCAATGGTGAACACTTCAACATCCTGCGGGGCTGACGGTGTTGGCAGGTCTTGATATTTTGTGAAGTTATTCAATTTGCCGGTACAATCTTCAATTGATAAATAAAAGAAATGTTTCATTATTTTAAACCTCCGCACAATATTAAATATACAGTGATATTCCCCATGTTCAATTTGCGCGAAGAAAACTTTTTTTTTGTCAAAAATGGTTACTTTTCGCTATAGGTACGATTTCGAAAGTACTTCCCTCGTTTCAAGAAGATACTCAGACTTTATTTTTTCGTGTTACTTATTAATGCATCAGTGCAGGTCTTGATAATTTTTTTAAGTGACACAATTTGCTGGTGCAACCTTGATGAATAAAAGAATATGGCTGTGTCGCTATAGGGCTGTTACCCATACAATATTAAAAAGCCAGGATAACATGAAAAAGCTTTTCAGTTTCCACAAGTTAAGTTTGCTCTCAGAAATAAACTTTTTTAAAGGTTTTTATTTTTAGCTTTAGCACGATTTCGAAAGTGTCTCATTCGTTTCGGGAAGAACCCCAGATGTGATTTTTTTCGTTTCACTCACTGACCAGTGAATGGCGTCAGTGTCACGTACGATGAACATTGTTAGCTTGCTTTAAAATGTATGAGTTTTTCGCGTCAAAGCAGTCCTGACCTGAAAGATTAGGATTTGCCTTTGACATATATTTTGCGTTAAAGTGTTACCATGGCCAAAAAACCAATTCTTTTTTTTCTTTGGATTTCAAAATTATGTTACCTTACCACTAATTGACCCAAGTTTAAAGCCTTGATTTCAAAAAGACACCTGTTTATTTTAACTGGAATTTTCTTACTTAATGGTCCACCATTACTAACTTTAAAATCTCGAGAGAGCTGGATCGAGGAGAAAATGACGTCAAATTCTCAATGATTCAAATAGTGCCCCTGTGACCAAAAATCAATTCTTATTTTTCTTCGGATTTCAAAACTATGTTAGCTAAACACTAACCGACCAAATCAATTTGGTCATTATAGGAAAGTATTTTCTTTATGTAAAAACTCTTAACGGTAAATGTTACATCTTTAATGAATTTGTTTCCCTAGCTCGTGATAAAATTAGCCTAGAAAAATATATTTCTTTTACGACTAGTTGCGAAAAAGAGTTCAGAACAAAATGGTCTGTTTTTTCGTCTCTTTTAAATACGGTATGAAATTCCGTTTACTTAACTGACCAAAGTTTTAAGCCTTGATTTTAAAAGGACACCTGTTTTTTTTAAACTATAATTTTCTTATTTAATGGTCCGCCATTGCTAACTTAAGTTCTTGAGAGAGCTGGATCGAGGAGAAAATGACGTCAACGACTCACTAGTTTAAGAATGCAATGCGTGTGTACGCCGCAGAATTAATATGCAGCGTGGGAGTTTTGGGCTTTCAGACTTTTGAACTTGTGTTTTGCATAAACAAGAAGCTGCATTTACACGCTAAAATTTTAAGCTAGTGAGTAAATGACGTCACTTTTCCCTAGATCTAACCCTCTGAGGTCCAATCAGTCAGTTTTAAACGTGAGTAATTGCGGAGCTTGAAATCCAAAACTTTCACTCAAAGTAAACAGCCTTTGGATAAAAAGTCAAAGCTCAAAATTTTGCCGGTCAGGTGTTAAGCAAACACACTTTTAAAATTTGAAAAAAAAAAGGAAGTGATTTTTTGAACATACTAGCACTTTAACTCCTTGTGATTTCGCTCCAAACAGGCCGCACAAGTTGCATTAAGTTCCCCGAATTGTCATTTTCCTAATGGTTGATTCCTAGTGATTCCTGAGTAGTTCAAGTCCTTTTACGGTGGGCGCTAACAGCTAGCTTTGCACTTTATATCGAAATTACGATTTTGTCCGTTTGCCCCCACAGAGGACTGCAACTACCAGGGACTCAGTGGGAACTTATCATTAGCAAAATGCGCCGTTGGCAGTTGATTGTCCAGCGGCCGAGCCCATGAGAGGCATGGGTCTATTTAACAAATAGAATCTATGTTGCCGTGCTTCTGTTCAGTAATAGATCACAGACGACGTCAAAATGTGGTAAGAACAAAAAAGTGCAGCCGAGTGTGTCACTGATGTTCTTACCACATTTTGACGCCATCTGTGATCCATCACTAAACGTACGCACGAGGAAAAATATAATTTTTACCACGATTGCTTGTAATCTCGCGATCTGATTGGCTAATTGGCCGTTGTCGATAAGAGTCTAGACAACACTGCTCGCGTCATGCTCGCGTCAATTTGTCACGCAATGTAATAGCCAATCAGGAACCCTCATTTTGGGAAATAAACCAATCGTATTGCGAGAAAGTTATAGACAACGCTTGCTCTTTCTTTGTGTCATGAGTTTGGTCTCCCTCAGAAATAAACACTTTCTTTGGCATTGAATATTGTGGTAAAAAACAAATCGAAAGTGGTTCGGCGTTGGCTGCGCCTCTTGAGTCCACAACATTTTGACCACCGTGATGACGAACATCATTGTCGATAAGAGCACAGACAACGCTAAACCACTTTCGATTTGTTAAATATTTGTTTTATAAAATAAAGAATTAAAGTTTTGATGACGACGTCAGCTTTGCGTTTGTCCTCTAATAGATCATAAGGTGAGAAACCAATGCGTGCATTATTGAGCTTATTATATAAACCTTGATTGACCTAAGAAACTGGTTTGCATTCCTTTTTTGAAGAACTTTTATTCTTGCATTAAAAAGCAGGTTGCGACCTCATCTCATGGATACACCCATACCTCACACTAGCTTGTGGGAGGGGTTAACAAAGCTTAAATCAGACACGGCGACAAGAGTGGTCTACGACAAGCCCGTGTTGTATCGGTCTCTGGAAAACTTGTCACAGTACACGATGCTTTAATTTGAATGCTTTGAATTGTCCTACTACAGTCCACCCCTTTTGTTACTGACAAAAAATAATGGCTCAGCTCTAAACGAACTAGTGATTTTTCGGATAAAATACGGATAAAATACGGATAAAAGCAAGGAACACTACTGTTATTGTACCTGAACATGACCGTCCATCACCAGTAAAGCCTGTCTTGCATGTGCAGTTGAAGTTTCCAGCCGTATTTGCACAAGTTGCATTTTCATTACAATCATGGATCCCGGTGCTGCATTCATCGACATCTGAATACCAAGAAAGGATACAGGTACGCAATTAGCGATTTCAAAGCCTTTTGATAAAAATCATCCAACAGTTGATCTTCGTTCACCATCATCACTGAACAAGCATGGCTGTTTGAACAAGGCCTTAACTTATGAATGTGGCCAACTATAAAAAAAATACTCTCATATTTTAAATGAGAGTTTATGCTTCTGACGAATAGTACGCTAAAAAATTTGCAGCTCAAAATGAACCAGTGATATTTCATGGCGATACGAATAAAAGTAACACTTAGCTATTGTACCTGAACATGACCGTCCATCTCCAGTAAAGCCTGTCTTGCATGTGCAGTTGAAGTTTCCAGCCGTATTTGCACAAGTTGCATTTTCATTGCAATCATGGATCCCGGTGCTGCATTCATCGACATCTGAATACCAAGAAAGGATACAGGTACGCAATTAGCGATTTCAAAGCCTTTTGATAAAAATCATCCAACAGTTGATCTTCGTTCACCATCATCACTGAACAAGCATGACTGTTTGAACAAGGCCTTAACTTACGAATGTGGCCAACTATAAAAAAAATACTCTCATATTTTAAATGAGAGTTTATGCTTCTGACGAATAGTACGCTAAAAAATTTGCAGCTCAAAATGAACCAGTGATATTTCATGGCGATACGAAATAAAAGTAACACTTAGCTACATGTATTGTACCTGAACATGACCGTCCATCTCCAGTAAAGCCTGTCTTGCATGTGCAGTTGAAGTTTCCAGCCGTATTTGCACAAGTTGCATTTTCATTGCAATCATGGATCCCGGTGCCGCATTCATCGACATCTGAATACCAAGAAAGGATACAGGTACTCAGTTAACAATTTCAAACTTTGATAAAAATTATCCATTTAACACTTTGACCTTCTTTTACTATCATTAACTATGATGACCGTTTGAACGGGGAGTGAATGACCACGACCAAAGGAAAGACCATCCTATTTCATTTGAAGATTGACGTTTCTGACAAAAAACAAAGGCTCAGCTCAAAACGAACTCTCTGTGTTTATTCCCAATACCGTGATAAAACGAGGAACACGACTTATTTTGCACGTGAACATGACCGTCCTTTTTTAAACGCATTTCTGCTTTCTCAGAACCTCTTCTTTCCTTTTTTTAACCCAGTGGCTGCCACTCTTAGACATTGTACGTCTTTCAAAAAGCAACAAACGTTTTCCTGTCTTTACCGTTTTCGCAGTTTTCTCCTCTAAATCCTGATGGACACTCACATACATAATTCTTGTCGGTGTATCCCAAAAGACACTTTCCATTGTTGAGGCATGGATTATAACAGCAAGGATTCTGATAAGGCAAGATAATCGTAATATATTGAACTCAGTTCAGATCACTTCCTTGGCTCGAATTTATCAGTCGCGAGATATTTGTTGTCTTACTTTTTGTTTTGCTTTCCCTGTTATCATTTTCCCAATCGTTTCCCAACCAAGTAGTAGATAAAGATATTGAAAAATCGTCATATAGCTATGTCATTTCCATGCAATTTTGGTGCGCTATTGGTGCGTTTAATTAGTTTCACATCCCATATACGAAACACTTTAATGCGGTAAGTAAAAGCTGAGGAAAACTGAGATTTATAGCCTGACATATAAAGGGAAGCCATACATTCCCTTTCAGTTCAGCTGAAAAGGGTGAAATCGGGGCCAAAATATTTTGATTTCAATTTATCATGAGATACCTTTGCGCCTCTGTATGTCCAACCCTGCCTTGGCTTGAGATCTTCCGGGTGCTGGCAGTGGTCCGAATCACTCAGTTCACAGATGACGCTGTTTGGAGATTTTTCGCTGCCAATGTTGACAGACACACATTTGTTATCCATAAGACACCAACGCTCGCATTGGTCCTTTCCCACAGAGATATTCATAAAGACGTGACTTTCCAAGTGTTGACCCCATTGTACAGGCAGAAAGTGGAATGCTCGACAGGAAAGATCTATGAACAATGGCACAAGGCACGCGTAAGACAAATGTTGCTATTTTAACACACATTCCGAAGATCCCAAAAATTGGCTACATTCATGATAGCAAACCTCACTTTCGGCTTGAAATAGTGCTTTGCAGATTTTTGTTTTTTGAGGAATTCTCCGGCGTGCGGAATAACCCGGCCATAGCAGGTCTTACCACTTGGAGAAACTAGTCTTGAAACAAGATATTATGAATTCTCTCAAACGATTTATTGAATGTTTTCGATTAATTAGTTTCGCTTGAGGCAAGATACTGACGGGTTCAGTCAAATATATTAAATGACATCGAATTCGTGGTTCTGATAAATGTTATATAATGCCGGAATTTGTCGTTAAGGTTTAGTCTACCTTTAAACCAAGAATAAATTAGATAAGAATGTTTTTATGGCATGGGTGGGGTGGGTGGGCTCCCCAGCATCGTCACAAATGGGTCTATTTTTAGAATACCCGTTACCGCGAAAATCATTTGTCATGTCCCTGGAAAAAAACATGGCAGAAACAGTTTCGCCTGACATGGCTTCTTCTGATTGGTTAGCCCTTTGTTTGTTTCGCGCCCAGTGTATCTGTGAGGCCGCAAAGTGATAGATCAACACTCTTATCTAATTCACTCTTGTTTAAACTAAATGTCCAAATAGACGAGTTCACGCTCTTGAGTGCATCATTGGTAATATTATTGAAAAGAGGTCCAAAGTTTCTGCCGTACATTTCCTGTAATTCCAAAGGCACAAAATTACAGAAAAATGTATGGAGACGAAAAAGCAATGTTTAGGAATTCCAAAGAATGAATACCAAGTCCAGTTCATCTCTATTGTGACCTTGAACTTATTTGTTTGGTTTATGAAGGCGAAAGTCTATAAAGTAGAGTCATGTATTTGAATTTCCATACAAACCTTTGAATTTTCTGCCATGTTGCCCTGATTACCCATGATGCACTCAAGAGCGTGAACTGGTCAATTGGCAAAGTAAAGTTTTGTTTTAAAAAATTAAACATGTTTTTGGAAAACCTTTTTTACTATTTAGATCCCAATTTTGCAAAGGCTGGTCTCGGTCTTGACTTTGTGGCGAATAAACAACCCGGCCACCGATATAATTACTCCGTCGATCGAAAAACAGAGAAGCGATCAGGATACGGGATATTTAAGTAAAAAAATTGTGGAGATTCGGGATATTTGGGGGAGGGGTTGGCGGAATTGAGGAGGTACGGGATATTTTTTAAAAATAGGAATGCATGGCGTACGTGTGGTAGTGCAGTAACTTGACAGTGTCTTTTTCCATAGATGTCAACTGAGATGCGTTTTGTTTTTCAGGAGATTCAAGTTGTCCTTGCGTAATATGTAGCTCTAATAGTACGTGATATTGTTTTGGTATCGTCAATCATTACAGTGCCATAGTAGATTAGCCTCCCACGCAGACTCTCTTAGGAATTCGTCACGCGTTCCTCCCCCACGAGCGTCTGCTGAAACGAGCCGGAATTTACGTAGACCAATCAAAATGCACTTCCAGATTCTGGAATTGCTCATTATAGACCCTGAGAAAACTGCAAGAAGGTGGCCTTCGTGTGTTAGGCATTTAAAACCGCAGAGTTAAATTCTTATCAAAGAGAAACTGGAGCGTATAAATTTCATGCCCTTTCTGAAATGTTTGCAGCTCTTCACAGAATGAGTACGGTAGAATTTGTATGGTTGAAAAATCCTGTGTGATTATATTTACATGTCTTTCCGCACTAAATTCCACAACCGCACTGATTTCCACAAGGGGCGTGTGGTTACAATAAAATGAACAAATCTGAAATCTCTCTGCTGAATGTTTTGAAGTTATAGACCGTGCGACCACAAAATTCCAGGTCAAGATAAAAGAAGCATTACATATATCCTGGGAGCAACCTTCTTTAAACAAGCAATTATATCATGTTAATTTAACTCTCTCGTTCTAATCAACATGTTCCATTGTACACTCTTTTTTGTTACCTTTGGCTATTTTGTTAGATTGCCAATTTATTTCACGTTGTTATTTATCTTTGTTTAGCATATTATAAATTCAAATGTAACTTCAAATTCACTCTACTTTCAACTGAAGATGGTCGTTGCACGACCGAGACATGTCTTGCAAATTTAATTTCAAATGTGTCGTCACTTTTATAAAAATTGTTGTTAGTCTGCTTCTTTCCAGAAATTTAAAACTATTTACAATTATTTAAGGTTTGTTAATTTTTTTTATACCTACTATAAATTACCAGCTAATAATTCTATTCACTAAAAATATTTCTATTTTCTCCATAGTTGGAGAGGAGCAAAAATCAGCTAAAGGTGTGCACATTACTTTTATTATTGAAAGGGTATCAGATTCACAGTCGAAGTGTAGCAGGAAGCGAGTTCCACAATTTTGCTCCACTCTTGCAAATTCAGTTTTGGGTAACGGTAACTGCAGTGAGTTGGAGGACCCCCTAAGTTTATAATGTGATATATCATTCTTACTTATGAAAAGATCAGTAAGGCATTGAGGAGCCAACCCATTGACTATTTTATACATTTCCTTTTCCTTAGCCTTAGCCCGTTGAGTTTCTAGATTTTCCTAGCCTAAGAGACATAAAGCCTCAGTGGCGGGAGTAGCATTGAATAGATTCATTAATCAGTCGAGCTGATTTATTCTGAAATTTCTGAGAGGGTCCCCAATAGGATTTTCGGGATCCGGGATTTGGCCTTTTTGGAGCTCGAGATTCGGGATTCTATAGAAATACGGAAACGGGATTCGGGATTGCATTTATGGACGGGACGTGGGATTTAGCGTTGTAACGAAGCGGGATCCGGGAAACCATCACTTTGAAGCTCCGAGATCCGGGATTTCTGACGGCAAAAAATAATTAAATGAACTCAACCGTTTCGCCGTCAACAACGACGAAAATATGCAGCAGCGCAAAGCTAGAATTGTACTCTGCTCACAACACCATCATCGCTGTTCGCGGCTTTACATGATATTATTGATTGTGTGGCTCTTTTTTTATGGGAAGGGAAAGAGCGGAAATTCAATTTTTGCGGAAAGAGTGTCAAAAAATTGAACAAGAGTGACAGGCCTACCACAGGCGCCCCGAGCTCAGTGTGAGGAAAGCCAAAGAAAATATAAAAGCTTGTATAGCAATCCGACAATAGACTTGGGAAGACAATTGTACGAAAAAATTCACAATTAAAAAGCTTAACCTTATTGCTATTCTGTCGCCCTTTCTTCCTTTTTTTATCAGATTCGACGCGGTTTGAGCTGTTTTCAATTCCTCGGTTGTCAACAGTGTAATAAAATCCCAAGGTTGCACACTAAATTCTCAGGAGCTCACAAAATTGAGTCAAATATTCCTGGATAAAATGTTCCCACGGTTACAATTCCACATCGGAATCAATTGACAGAGATTAAACTTCCATTTCAACCCAACAACAAAGTAATAGCAGTCCTGCGAGCGACCTCAGGCGGTAGTTTGTCCACTCGATCGGAACCAAAAACATTTTCGGCAGGTGGATTCTCAGCAATGTTGGACGGGTTGAACTTTGTAACGATATTTGTTTTATCCCCCGGGGTCCCGGCATGACTGCATTGTCTCTCTCGTCCACTCACAGTCACACCTCCTTCGTGTTGCTAAACTTCAAAAACACATTCAAAAAAACGTGTCGCTGACAAACTACGGTCTAGGACCCCAGTTAGGGCTCAGTTTGGTAAACCGGGCAGGGTTACAAAGCCGGTTACAAAGTTCTCACTGAGCTTGGGGCGCCTGTGATCCTACACGACTCCCCAGCCGCCTAGCGCGTGTTTTAGCCTTTCAGTTTTGTAATTTGGCTCTCGCGAGTATATCTTTGATTGACCGCCCTCTTTTGAAACATATGAGGGGTGGGTTTCTGTAGATTTCTTTGAGCAATGGTCGTCGCTCTATTAATGCCAGTCTTTCTTAGGGATTTGTTTTAAGTCGTCACTGCTGGGTGTTATTGGGTCACGAATGGCAAGATTCGTCTGCTCTCTTGTGGTTTTTGAAGAAGTGCCAGTTTCCTGTTTTTAAATTGCACTTCTGAGGGGATCCTTTTAACAAGATTCTCGGGATAACCTCTTTCACGTGGGCCTGATTTAAAATTCAAGATGAGCTCTCCAAATACTTTTAGAAGAGTTTGTTCTGAGAAGTCTCACAGCCTCGCCTTTGATGAAGACCTTTTTGACTCCCGGTGGGTGCCACGAGGAGAATTGTGTTCATTGAAATGTTTCAGCAGGTTTGAAGTGCGTGCGCACATCAAGGACTGAATTGCTGTTGAGCCTTTCGCCTTTGTAAATGTTTGTATCCAGAAATGCCGTTTCTGTATCTGAAATTTCAGCCGTTAATTTAATTGTAGTTTGTTGTTTGTTTGCTTGTTCAATGAACTGCATTATCTCCTCTCTATTTTAAGTCTAAGCTCGTCTAGAGCGAAAATATGT
>NC_090889.1:40048939-40053939 GCF_036669925.1 Montipora capricornis | reverse complement strand
TTATGGACATAAAGCATCCTGAATATCGACAAGAACAGGAAAATAGGAGATTCACACAGGACCTTTCTGTACAAAACAGTGGGGAATGTGGAGAAAATTTTGACAGAACACGTGGGAGATTTCACGTCGTTCAGGGAAAAGTTAGCGGCTCTGAAAGCCTTGTTGACCGAAAAATTGGAAACGATCAAAAAGCTGGATGAAACAATACTAGAGCTCACCAAACCAAAGGAACTGGAGAAAGAAATAGAAGATTCTGGTGAGTTTTGTGAGCACGTTTACAGTATTTTAGCGAAAATCGATTTGAGTTTGGAGAAAGGGAAACGTGGCGAACACACATAGGCCCATGCGACAAATCAGAAAAATAGTAGTACCAGAAATACCGAAAGCGCAAAAGTGAAACTACCTAAACTCGAACTCAAATCATTTTCGGGAAATTATCAAGAATGGCAGGGTTTCTGGGACACATTTCAATCTGCTGTCGATGGAACTACTGGCATCTCGGCCATTGAAAAATTCACCTATCTGAAGAGTTGTGTAACGAGCAATGCTGAATCCGCAATAGCTGGACTACCTCTGACCGCACACCATTATAAAATAGCCATTGACATTCTTAAGGACCGATTTGGTAAACCGCAGTTGCTCATATCAAATTACATGGATGCCCTATTGAAACTTCCATCTGTCAATTCAGTGCATGAAACAAAGAAATTACGTGAATTGTTTGACAAGATTGAAATCAACATCCGAGGTTTGAATGCATTAGGAGTTGAATCACAGTCCTTTGGCAATTTATTGGTCCCAGTCGTGATGGAGAAAATCCCCTCAGAGTTACGATTGGTTGTAAGCCGGAAGTTTGGCAGTGAGGAATCATGGAATCTTGATGCCTTCTTGAGTGCGCTGGAAACTGTGTTGGAAGCCAGGGAAAGATGTACTGCAACGAAAACACGTGGTCCAAATGCCAATACACCCAGGTTTGAACAGTACAGAGCAAGAAGCAAACAACCCCATTCTGCCTCTGCCCTTTATACAGGCAGTGAGGAATTAACTCAACAATGTGCTCCATGAGCGTACTCTGGGTTGCCTGTGGTACGAAGGGACTGAGTTGGGTGGTATTAAACTGCAGCGTTCCGGGCAATTTTTTTCAAGTCGGGGGTCATTAAAACTATTTAAGGGGACACCCAGAAGTCGTACCAGCAGAGGCCCTTTGGCTCACACGTTCATACGACGAAACAAATCCTTTTCTGACGTTGTAAACCTGGCCATTGGCCTATTAATCATTTGTCAGAAAGAAGTAATTCCTGTCATCTTTAGAAAAAATAGACACGCATTGCTTACGTGTGGTACTGAAGTAACACAGCGCTTTATTCCATATTGTCAACTGAGCTGCGTTTTGTCTACCAGGAGATTCAAGTTGTCTTTGCGTAATGCACCTGTCACTGTAAACCCCCATCCCCCCCCCACCCCGGGGAAACATGGGGCATGGGTGGGGCTTCATGGGGTCTTTGACTCTTTGCCTTGCCCAAGGGGGTGGGGGATTAATTCATTTTTGCGTTGCCTTCCCAGAGAGGTGGGGGATCAGTACATTTTTGGCCTTTGCTTTTCCCCATGGGGTGGGGGATTAGTACATTTTAGTCCGTTGCCTTGTCCGAGCAAGGAGGAGTGAGGACACTTTAATAACCCACTTGGAAAGGGGTCAGAATATGCACAGGAGGAAGTACCAAGGATTGACAGGTCTACACAACTCCTTAATGGTTGAGACTTTTGTACCGTATTTTCGGTCTTTGACCTCTTTAAAGCTTTGCTCGTACGAGCATTTTTTTTTTGGGAATTTCCCCTTTGAGAAAGATATTGGAGGTGGCTCTTTGAAAATTTGCCGTAGAGAAGGCTGGTTTTGTATTAAGTGCCAATTTTTTGATAAAACATGTTTAAGGTTTGGCACTGCCGGGCGATACTGAGTCACAAAGAGCAAGAAACCCTTAGGGATTTAATACCCTCAGCGCTGATTCCCTTTCTGTGAATTTGATGTCTGATAGGAGTACCTCAATCAGACGTTTTGGATAGCCTCTAGCGCGGAGACGTGATTTGAATTTGTAAATGTTCTCTTCAAAAGTTGTTCTTGAAGAATTAGTGCGTAGAAGTTTTAAGGGCTTTGCCCTTCATTAATCCTTTTTGACTTCTGAAAGTAATACTGCGGGTTTAAACTATAGGAGTTTTTTTGTCCCCTTTAGGTGGGGGATTATCCTCATCTTGGTAGGGATTAGACCCAAAAATATGTCCCCTGTATGTAGCGCATTATCCTTGTTTGGTATTGCTTTGTGGCTAATGCCCCATGTTTCCCCGAGGTGGGGGTTTACAGTGACAGGTGCATAATATGTAGCTCTAACAGTAAACGATATTGTTTTGGTGTTGTATATTGTAGTGCCATGGAAGAAGTCTTGAGAAGACATGTGGTTACTAGCAAAGTACTGAACCCAGAGAGATTGAAGAAAATAGAAGGGAATCGAGAAACATTGGCTTCTGGGCTGACATGTTGATCATTTTCAAGTTCCCTCACAACTTCTTTTCACCACAAGTGTAAGTGTGCACTCTGGGCATCTGACAGGTTTGTAAACAAAAATTGACTGAAAATAATTCCTGTCCGGCGGGGTTAGTATCTGGATGGGCGACCTAAAATATATGCAACTTCATATAAACAGAAGCATAGGACCGAAAATTCTATTTTGACGCTATCAAATGCGAACCAAGCAAGATACAGATTTTGTTAGCTTGCTAAATATGCAAAACAAATATTGATGTTAAAGTAAATAAACATGGATACACAGTTTTTAGGAACAGCAAAAGGAAGTTTCAAGACGGTCGATCGAGAATAAAATATTTTGCCATAGGTAACAAAATTCACGACATGAAAACAACATTAATTTTGAACCACGAACCATCAGCGAAAAAAATTATGGGAGATTTTAGTTAAGTTGAATTTTGTTAGTGTACTGTTGGCTGCACCGAGTAAATCGCACATCGAATTCAGCGGGCGCCGTGATCAAGTTACCGTGGCATGTTTACTCGCGAAACAGTGAAGCACCTGTGTCAAATGATGCCAAGATACCAGGTTTTTCTTTTTGTCAGTTTTCTTTTCTTTCAAGTGTTATTTTTTTGACAAGAAATGTGCGAATTCAACACAAAGATCACAATCGCTCAACTCTTGAGGTTGACCATTGTTTCTGGAAAGTCAAAAATTTACTCTCCAAGAAGAGGTTATTTATCACCAGGTAATTCAATCGTTTTGGTAATAGCAGCTACTTTATTATTCATCAGCGTCACAATCTTTTGCCGATTTTGAGGGTCATTTTGTTGAAACTCAAGCACGCTTCCAACAGAACTGTTTGTTTTCGTGACTTATGCGTTACCACAAAAATTCTCCCCGTATCACATTTCAACACATGTATGCAAATTTGCTAAGCTCGAAAATTCCACAACATGATAAATTTACAAAAGCTGGAAATTTCACAGAAATATTTTCCAGCGAAACATTTGTTGAAACAAGCAACATATTTGCTATAAGAGGCAAGAAACCCTTCCTATTTCAGTTGCGTGCGTGCAAGCGAAACACACAATCACAAAGCATATGCAATCAAATAAATTTCTGACAGTTCACATCAAACCCTTTTCGAAAGAACCTTGACCGTACATAATAAAGCACAAAAGAGACAACAAGCTTTCATTCAAATAATTTTTCACTGTGACATTTCCAATTTTTTTTAACCTTTGCAGAGTTGAGTACAAAATTAATGTTACTTGCCAGACAAACAGGCAAACTTTAAATAGATGCGACTTCAGTAAACACTGTGAGACACACAACAGAGATGACAGATCTACTTGTGGTGTTCGATTCCTTCTCTGTCTTTGTTGCACCCGTAAGTTACCAGGGAAATTTCCATTTGGCTTCAGTGTTGTACGTAACACCACCTTGGCGAAATATTAGAAGTACAGCTCATTTTGATTTCGGCTCGACGGGCGAAAGATTCACGCTGTCGAAGTCCATTACTCGTCGCTTTTAAGATTCCAGATCTTATGTTTCACCGCCTGTCTTGACGTTCCATTCTTGAGCTCCATATGGATATATTTTCTTTAAAGATGCACTAAAACGCCATTCGCGTTACAATCACTTTCGACGCCATTACAGGTTAATTGTGCAGAGCAAGCTACGTATTACCCCAGACCCTCTAACCTAACAAAATACGCACAGAAGACTCTATGCACAAAGACACCACTTAGCAGGGGAGTGACAGGCAAGACTTTTCCCGACACGGAAAAAAATAACAAAAAAACCCACGAAATTAAACACAGATTTCGACTGGGTTTGCCATACTGGCAACCCAGTAAAAACCAAAAAAAAAAAAAAACGACCAAAAAAAAAACCCACGAAATGAAGCCCAGATTCCGACTGGGTTTGGCAACCCAGTAAAAAATATTGAGAACTTGCGTTGTAACACACAACTTCATCGCTCAAACTTGCGCAATTTTGCCCCACATCATATTGACCTTTCGTCTCCACATTGAAAAAAATGCGTAAATTATTTGCGGGTGGATTGATTTCTCTGAAATTTGAAAGGATGATTGCTAAAGCCTAGTTTTCATTTGTCGGGAAAATCCCAGACGATCGGGGATTTCGCAGTTTCCCGACAATCCCAGATTTTGCCGACTAATGAAAACCATAAATCGTACACATCCCCGATAATCTGGGATCGTAGTGGACGAATCGGGAAGATAGAAAGCGTTTCTATTTTCCCGACGTGTCCCAGATATTTGCGTTCGTCGGCGATCATTCCCGACATATGAAAACTCAAATTTGTACTTCGGGGACGTCGGCGACGGTTTTTAGCTCGTTACCAATCCTCTAAATCGCGTGTTTCAATTTTTGGCGCACTTTATTTTCCGCCAAAGTCACTATCGGGAGAATCTAGCACAAGCGTCTGGCGGTTTTCCGATATGTCGGCAAAATC
>NC_090889.1:39998939-40043939 GCF_036669925.1 Montipora capricornis | reverse complement strand
GACGACACTAAAAACGGCTGTGTAGCAGACTAGAAAGGAAATGAAGTGAAAGGAAAGTAAAAAGTATACAAAGCGGGGTTTTACGTCAGTACCTGAAAAGCTGAATATTATACTAATTGGAAGTGTATATAATTATTTTATATTAAATTACTTAGACGGTATTAATAATCCCGGTTCGTGTTATGAATTATTGACAAATTTTAAGAATTGACCAGCTTTTGAGAATCTAAACTCATTGCAGGCAGCCCAGGCTCATTGTGAGAAACTAAAAGCATATTGGAAATATGGAGAGATACTGATTGATATTGCCACAAATAGTGGAAACAAAGGAACCAAGGACACCACTGAAATTGCGTGAAATCAGAGAATAGCGAGGCGATTCGGGGCTACCTTAAATTTTCGAAAATCTCGAAACACGAGAAAACGTTTCCGAAAGACTCGAAGCGCTTTTCAGTTAAAATTTCGGTAATTTCATCTGGCGAATGGGACAGCATTTTCCGGTTGGCCGCTCACTCCAGTTGTTCCGGAATTCCGGAATTTTTAGGACCACTTTACGAGATAACCCAAATTCTCGAAATTTGTTTCCGGGATATTTCTGTACCATCCGATTCCTTACCCGGTTTTTTCGAAGTATTTGGTCAAATGGAAAGACCTCTCCAACTCAGTTCCTAGAGTAGTCTGGGACACCAACATCGCCTTGACGTCACGTGAGAATT
Organism: Montipora capricornis; assembly: GCF_036669925.1. NCBI lineage: Eukaryota > Metazoa > Cnidaria > Anthozoa > Scleractinia > Acroporidae > Montipora > Montipora capricornis. The sequence goes on along the minus strand of NC_090889.1, from coordinate 40,043,223 downwards.
ATCCCCAAGAAAGTGTTACCTGGCAGGTACAAAACACAGGTCACAGGTCCAGGTCGCAAGTCATTATTTTGCCAAGACAACGTATCCTAAGCAACCATTAAAGCTAACTTTAGGGCTAATTAGTCCTAAACAAAAGTTTTTGGGGCAAATGTTAACATTTGTAAACGGTTCGGGTTGTTTCTGCATTGGTAAAACAATGACCTTTGACCTGTGTTTTGTACCTGCTCAGCTTTACCGCCGTAATTTTTATTTGCTCAAAGGGCGACATAATCAATCCCTCCCTAGAACCGGGCACTTTATGGTCTCTGCAGTGGAAAATTATGCCAGTCACTCTGACAGTCAAGTAAAACAAAACGCTCGAACGGAAGATATACATACATAAAGAGGACTATGGAGGAAAAAAACTCTGCAGTTGTCGACGGAGGAAGTATTGCATGAAATCAAGGTTACTACACATTCACAGGTAAAAGAAAAACAACAACAAAAGATGCTTTATAACTCGTTTTATTTACTTTTTTAATTCTCACTAGAAACAAAGAATGACTCCTAGCAGTTAACAAAAACGCCATACCTAATTTTTAATAACACTTTTGTCGTGTTTTCGTAATAAGTATGTTTAAGGACGGTGCCTACTAATTCAAAGATATTTTTGCCCACGTTTATGATTATATAGGAAATGTAGATCTTAAGAAGTGTTATTGAAATCCAAAAAGAAAATTGGGGGTAACCACGCATTTTTCAAAGATAATTCATGAAATAACTTCTCAAACTGAAGCTTAATTATCTCCATAAAATGCATGGTCCCCCCCCCCCCCCCCCAATTTTCTTTTTGGATAGCAAGAGTACTTACTAAGATTTACTTTCTCCGGATAGTTTTAAACCGCGCAAAAATATCCCTGTATTAGTGAGCATCACCGATAGGAAACCCGGGTATCTCAAGAGTCGCAGAACGTATGCACAATAACAATGGTAGGCACCGTCCTTAATTAAAATAGTCAGTATACAATTTTCAATATCATACAATATTATTAATAAGTGGTGCACAACTGAGGATCCTATGCAACAACAGGTTTCAAAATGAACAGACGCACTTCACCTTCTTGGGTCGTTATTGACTTACCCAATTTTCCTCACACACTGCAGTCCCCTCCCCCCTTATCAATTTTTGTTAGCAGCACAAAAAAATGCTGAAAACTTGAACAGTTAACCTTGAAAAGGGTAGAGGTAGGGGGAGGGGGGGGGGAAGTGGGAAAGGTTGGAAGTTCTAGATCCAGTGGGTATTGAAAGCTAGAAAAGGTGTTTTTTTAACGGGAGTGTCTCACTAATTTTGCAACTTGTTGTAGTTCCCCATACATAATTATTATTGACTATTTTGCAATGTTACTACTTTTACGCGTGCTATCTTATGATTTCGACGAGCACTTAGTACATATCTATATGTTAGTTTTGAAACGCTTACTTTTCTATTTTTGTTTTTCTCACGAATTTCCTAGTGATTATAAATAGTATTTTAAAGGGTAAACGTGCTTCAATATTACAATTTCCTTAGGAATTTGCGGTTTCATGCTTATCGATAGTTTCTACATGTTCCGTGAGGGAATTTAGAAAACTGTAGAGTGCACGTTTTTAGACAACTCCTTAGTTTTATTCACTTAAGGCATTATTATAAAATTGCGCACTCTTAAGGTATATTCAGCTATTATTGTTCAGCGATCGTAGAATCTACTAGTTGCTATAATCTATCAATGGATATCCTATCAAGCTATCTTTTGGCGTGAGTCGTCGACCGAATTCGAATCCATCACCATTAGTGACCACCGCTACTACTGTTTTGCTACTTTCACTACTCATCGCTACAAATCTACTTCGTAAAATTATCGTCGATTCTACAAATTGTCGTTACTTTGTAACTCAAGGTAACTGAGATTTTGAACTTTGATTAAATCTGGTGTACATATCTCCTAGCAGTGGAGTCCGATTTCTGTATTACCTCACACCAAGTGAGCTACCCCTGGAATTATTGAAGATCACCGGAGTATTTCGCAAACTCTAGAATCTTAGCAATTACACACTTTATCGAAACGTGTTCTTAGCCATGAGGTTATGCCGGAGGCCTCGTTTATGACTGGCTGATGTGCCTGAATTGAAATCTTGAAATCGCAAGTTGAAGTCCCGCCTAGAATATTAGCTGGGGTACTCTCTTGCTGAACGGCACGCCTGTGTTTGTCACACACACAACAGAGATCAACAGATTGGTTTGCTCCCAACTGTAGATTCTTTGGTCACATTTAAAATTTTGCAGTTGTTCATGCAGTACTTAAATTGTGATCAGGAACCCATGATCGTGGGCGTCCGGTTGTAATTTCGATAGATTGACTGAAAATTCAATTTAAAACAATAAGCGAGATTTTGCGGCTCTGGGGAATAAAAAGAAGGATTTGTATGAGTTTCGTGATGCCTTTTGTCTAAAACTGAACTTTAATATATCGAAATTGGGCTATTGGGTTTGAAAGAAATGGCTAAGAACTATCAAACTAACATTCTGTCAAAAGATAAAACATGTGTGCTGTATTTTTCTGTGTAAAGCATCCAACATTCTTTTGACATAACTCAGAACGCCATTGCGTTCATTTTGATCAATTGCAAATGCATTTTGTATACAGTTCCTCTTTTGGAAGAGCAAAGAGAAGATATGGAAAAGTTACGAAATTGAACTGATTCTTCTTCTCAAATTGTCTTACTCTAGTAGTCGTGATTTCTTCGCTCTTTTACGCACATTTATATAAACAACACTACCCGCACATACCCAAGGACATAACCTTGGATTTTACTCGTTAACATCATTAATCGTAATATTAAAACCTATCACGAGAGTTGATACGTAGTGTGTGATACTTCATGCTTGTTTAAATTACTCCACCCGATGACGGGTTCAATTAAAGTGAACCATGCATGTGAACGGTGATTATTTGTTTAATTATAGTGTTCAGTGGAGGAATTAAGCAAAAACGTCAAAGCGATTGTTCATAAATAGAAATCAAGTTTAAGAATATTTCCATCTAAGACTTTGCGATAGGTCAAAATGACCAAAAAAACCCGATAAAATTATCATTATCGCACGTAAAAAGATCTCCACTTAAAAAAAGCCTTGACTTTCTTCACACACAAACGTGCAAAGTTAATATTTCAGGGGGGAGCAACCAAACCTAACCTGAACGCAGACTGACCACTTGAAAGAACTTATAAGTTGGTTATGATACCATTTCTCAGAAAAAATTGTTCAACGAAGAAAAAACTACAACGGTAACAACTTAAAATAAGCCAATTTACCTGATCTAGATTAAGAAATCCTTCAAATGAAATTATTTGTGTGAGTCCGCGTTTGGAATTAAAAGCCAAGTGTCGAGGGCACAAAAAGCAGCTTCAAATTATCAGTTGATTTTCATGACTGACGAAGATATAATTTAGTTCACCATGAAGTTTAGTTGTCCTATTTGATAAATCTTTGACATCTTCCACTCCAAAGCCTTTTTACATTTAATATTTTATCTTAGAACCACTTTAGACCTGACTTATACACGGCGCTGTAACCTTCTTCGTTTGCTACTGCTAGGTAAGTGTGACCTTTATACTCGACTGACTTGACATCTGTTGGTTTGTAGTGCTGTGGAAGCTCTTGATACTTCACCATGAACTCAGATTCCGAGTGCACATACAAAACCAACACCTCGTGTTCATATTTGGTCGCGCACAGGAACGTTTGACCACACATCGTAAACGTATGCAAGCCCCAAACACGATGTGTTTTTGAAAGAGTTTGATTCACATTAACAAAATTTTCACCGTTCCACATGTAAATCACAATTCCCTGAGACCCATTTGCTAATGCAAGGAATACAGTATCGTTGATTGTGAAGGACTTGAGATTCCAGACGCGAAGGCGGCCAAAGCTCTGACGGAATTTCGTGTCGACAAATTTCTTCCCCGACCATTTCATCACGTCTGAAGAATTGGAATTGTGCCGATTTGGAAAAACAATAAATGTTTCATTGTGTATTGTCAATACTGTACTTGCGAAAGCTAATCCTGTTCTTAGGTCCTGAAACTCCTCAAACTTATTGTCCTTCCACTTGTAGATGGATGGGTTTATACGGAAAGTACGTCCATCGAAAAAATTCGTGACTGCAAGGAACAGTTCCGAGTGAATTTTAAAGAAGTTAAAACTGGTTGCTCCGGATGTTAAAATGTTCTGCCAAAGCTCGAAACTGTGTCCATTCCACTGGAAAACGGAAGAATTTAGTTTTTTACTACCATCCCGACGATTGGCGATAGCAATGTAATGTTTATCAGCGATCATAAAGTATTCGATGTCGTATGCTCCATTGGTGTTTATGGTCTGGTGAAGCGTAAAATTTCCAGCCGACTCGTTTAGTTTGTAGATGCAAGAACCCACCTTGTAATTATAATTACCTTCGGTACCCTCACGATACTGAGCGAAGGCCATAAACAAACTTCCATCAATGGTGAACACTTCAACATCCTGGGCTGACGGTGTTGGCAGGTCTTGATATTTTTTGAAGTTATTCAATTTGCCGGTACAATCTTCAATTGATAAATAAAAGAAATGTTTCATTATTTTAAACGTCTGCACAATATTAAATATACAGTGATATTTCCCATGTTCAATTTGCGCGAAGAAAACTTTTTTTTTCAAAAATGGTTACTTTTCACTATAGGTACGATTTCGAAAGTGCTTCCCTCGTTTCAGGAAGATACTCGGGCTTTATTTTTTCGTGTTACTCATTAATTTGTAAATGGCATCAGTGCAGGTCTTAATAATTTCTTAAATCGGAATCAATTTGCAGTTGTAAAAACCTTGATGAATAAAAGAATATGGCTGTGTCGCTAGGGCATTACCCATACAATATTAAATAGCTAGGATAACATGAAAACGTTTTTTTCCACAAGCCAAGTTTGCTCTTAGAAATAAACTTTTTTTTAAAGTTTTTATTTTTAGCTTTAGCACGATTTCGAAAGTGTTTCATTCGTTTCGGGAAGAACCCCAGATGTGATTTTTTTCGTTTCATTTACTGACCAGTAAATGGCGTCAGTGTCACGTACGCGGATGAACATTGTTAGCTTGCTTTACAATGTATACGTTTTTCGCGTTAAAGCAGTCCTGACGTGAAAGATTAGGATTTGCCGTTGACATATATTTTGCGTTAAAGTGCTACAATGGCCAAAAAATCAATTCTTTTTTTTTCTTTGGATTTCAAAATTATGTTAACTTACCACTAATTGACCCAAGTTTAAGCCTGGATTTCAAAAAGACACCTGTTTATTTTAACTGGAATTTTCTTACTTAATGGTCCACCATTACTAACTTTAAAATCTCGAGAGAGCTGGATCGAGGAGAAAATGACGGATTTCAGATTTCAGAACTATGTTAGCTAAACACTAACCAACCAAAGTTCTAAGCCTTTATTTCAAAAAGACCCCTGGTTTTTTTTAACTAAAAAATTTCTTATTCAATGGTCAGCTATTACTAACTTAAGTTCTTGAGAGAGCTGGATTGAGGAGAAAATGACGTCAAAGGCTCACCAGTTTAAGAATGCAATGCGTGTGTACTGACGCCGCAAAATTAATATGCAGGACTGGAGTTTTTGGTTTTCAGACTTTTGAACTCGTGTTTTGCATACACAAGAAGCTGCATTTACACGTTAAAATTTTAATTTAAATTTAAAAAACGATCTCTGGCTAAAATGATTAAAAACTACGAGCTTAACGACAACATTAAAAATACCAAGTGTGAACTGTCTTCTCTGATCAACGAGGACACCTTTTCGACTTTAATGTCGTTCCTGAAAAGCAGAGCAACATCTTTTCACAATAACATCAATGCCAGACATGCCAAAAAACTCGCTAATTTGAACACCAGGGGTTCTCAAAAAGCTGACATCGACAAGAACAACTGGGTTGTGAACCTCTCCACGAAACCACTTTTACCAGAGGAACGATCTCTCTTGGAGAAAGGCCCCAAATTTGCCCCAACGCCAACTATCATACCACATAAGGACATCGTTGCTGAAATTGAAGCTGCCATCCGCCACCTGCCTGATGATTCCAAAGATGCGGTCAGAACAAGTTCTGCTGCCGTTCTTCACAGGGCACGACTACCGGCACACAATAATGTTTCCAAAGAAGAAAGAAAAGCCTTAAACAATCTCAAGAAAGACCAGTCCAGAGTCGTAATGAAGGCCGACAAGGGGAATTGTTTTGTTGTCATGGATAGATCTGACTATGACAACAAGATGGAAACCTTACTCAACGACAGATCCACCTATGAAGTAATTTCCACATCTCCTTTCCGCCGAATCGAACTTGAATTGAACGCTATGCTCCTCTCTTTAAAGAGACAGCAAAAAATAGATGAACCAACATACCGCAAACTTCACTCAACTGACGGCACACCACCAGCGATTCGCGGTTCTGTTAAGAACCATAAAGAAGGGAATCCCCTGAGGCCCATCGTCACCTGTATTGGCTCAGCACTATACAACACATCCAAATTTCTAACGGATATCCTTTCTCCGCTTCAGAATCGCAACGGATACTCTGTTGCCAACTCCTTGCAGTTTTCCAAAGAATTATCCGATATCGAGATTGATGATAATGAAATTTTGGTCTCTTTTGATATTGTATCACTCTTCACCGCAATCCCTGTAGATAAAGCTTGTGTGTACATAAAAAAGAAACTTGAACAAGATGCCACCCTTCCTTCAAGGACAAATTTGGACATCGATGACATCACTAAACTTCTTCAATTCACCTTGTCCAACAACTATTTTATGTTCAACGACAGAATTTATAAACAAGTCCATGGCTGTGTGATGGGCAGTCCTGTCAGCCCCGTTGTGGCTAATCTTTGCATGGAGGAGATCGAAGAGTCCGCAATAAGTATGTCATTCGTTCGCCCCAAAATTTGGAAAAGGTACGTGGACGATAGTTTTTGCATCATTGGGAAGAACGACGTCTCAGCCTTCCATGACACATTAAATTTAATTGACCCTAACATCTCGTTTACCATTGAGACCGAATGTAACGGAAGCATCTCCTTTCTCGACACTCTGGTCTCCCGAAGAAATGGAGTCATCGTTGTTAATGTTTACAGAAAGCCCACCCATACAGACAGATACTTAGATTTTAATTCCCATCACAACAGGCAACACAAGGTCAGCACAGCATCAAGTCTCCTGCACAGGGCTCTAAATCTACCCAATTCTTCTGAAGGAAAAAAACGGGAACTTAATTACGTCCAGGCAGCTCTGGAGTCCAACGGTTATCCATCTAGCTTTATCAAAAGCATACACGCTAGAAAGACTCGAGCTTCTACAACAAATGTATCCCCGGAGGAACTCGTTGGAATGTTTTTCAAGATGGTTGAACCAACCGAGTCACGCAAGTCTTTCGCTTCTCTCCCTTACATCAAAGGAGTAACTGAGCCTTTGACACGCATCCTCAAAAAACACGATGTCACGGTTGTAAACAAACCATTCACCAACCACTCTACAACAACAGTTCCCAGTACCGAAATTCCGACCTTCGATGGAATCGCAGACCGACGTCGTTATAAAATTCCCTGTACAAATTGTTGGTGGTGTTATATTGGGGAAACCGGCAGAGCTTTTAATACGCGAAAAAAAGAACATTTAAGAAACACCAAAACTGCGGCCAAAGGCTCTATAATTGCTAATCACGCTTGGTCCAACAACCACGCCATTGATTTCGAAAATGCGTCAGTTATTGACAAAGGCACTTTTAGAACGAGAAAAACATTAGAAGCGTGGCATAACACAGTGACACCTAACGCAGATAACAATTCGTGCCCTTTACCTGGACAATACAACATTATTTTTGACAAATATTCATAAATTTTCTACATTCTCATGTACGTTTTTATTTAAATTTTCTCATCGATTTCTTATCATTCATTTTACCCGTCGAAGACTGCAGTTCGGGCAGTCGAAAGCTCGTAGTTTTTAATCATTTTAGCCAGAGATCGTTTTTTAAATTTTAACTATGTTTCATCCTGGCTGCGGCCCTTCAACATTTTCACATAAAATTTTAATGTTGTGAGTAAATGACGTCACTTTTCCCTAGATCCAACCCTCTCAGGTCCAATCAGTCAGTTTTGAACGTGAGTAATATGGCGGACCTTGAAATCCAAAACTTTCACTCAAAGTAAACAGCCTTTGGACAAAATTTTTAAAATTTTCCAAACACACTTTTAAAATTTGAAAAAAAGGGAAGTGATTTTTTGAACATAGTAGCACTTTAACTCCTTGTGATTTTGCTCTAAACAGGCCGCACAAGTTGCATTAAGTTTCCCGAATTCTCATTTTCCTAATGTTTGATTCCTAGTGATTCCTGAGTAGTTCAAGTCCTTTTACGGTGGGCGCTAACAGCTAGTTTTGCACTTTATATCGAAATTACGATTTTGTCTGTTTGCCCCCACAGAGGACTGCAACTACCAGGGACTCAGTAGGAACTTACCATTAGCAAAATGCGCCGTTGGCAGTTGATTGTCCAGCGGCCGAGCTTATGAGAGGAATGGGTCTATTTAACAAATAGATTCCTTTTTGCCAATGAGAATTTAGAATAGAGAAGAAAAGAGTGGAGTCTATTCTATTCTGAATTCTCATCGGTGTTTTTTCTGCGCGCGCACTAGCCACTGACGTTCCCGTTCTGTTGCTAAATCAGCCTAATAGATCACAGACGACGGCAAAATGTGGTAAGGACAAAAAAGTGCAGCCGAGTGTCACTGATGTTCTTACCACATTTTGACGCCATCTGCGATCTATCACTAAACATACGCACGGCAAAAAAATATATTTTTTACCACAATTGCTTGTAATCTCGCAATCGGATTGGCTAATTGGCCGTTGTCGATAAGAGTCTAGACAACGCTGCTCGCGTCATGCTCGCGTCAATTTGTCACGCAATGTAATAGCCAATCAGGAACCCTCATTTTGGGAAATAAACCAATCGTATTGCGAGAAAGTTATAGACAACGCTTGCTCTTTCTTTGTGTCATGAGTTTGCTCTCCCTCAGAAAGAAACACTTTCTTTGGCATTGAATATTGCGGTAAAAAACAAATCGAAAGTGGTTCGGCGTTGGCTGCGCCTCGTGAGTCCACAACATTTTGACCACCGTGATGACGAATATCATTGTCGATAAGAGTACAGAGAACGCTGAACCCCTTTCGATTTGTTAATTATTACATTTATAAAATAAAGAATTAAAAGTTTTCATGATGACGTCAGCTTTGCGTTCGGCCTCTAGGAGATCATAAGGTGAGAAATCAATGCGTGTATTATTGGGCTTACTAAATAAACCTTGATTGACCTAAGAAACTGGTTTGCATTCCTTTTTTGAAGAACATTTATTTAGCAAGTTGTGACCTCATCTCATGGATACACCCATACCTCACACTAGCTTGTAGGAGGAGTTAACAAAGCTTAAATCAGACGCGGCGACAAGAGTGGTCTACGACAAGCCCATGTTGTATCGGTCTCCGGAAAACTCGTCACAGTACACGATACTTTAATTTGAATGCTTTGAATTGTCCTACTACAGTGCACCCCTTTTGTTTCTGACAAAAAATAATGGCTCAGCTCTAAACGAACTAGTGATATTTCCAATACGAATAAAAGGAACACCACTGCTATTGTACCTGAACATGACCGTCCATCTCCAGTAAAGCCTGGCTTGCATGTGCAGTTGAAGTTTCCAGCCGTATTTACACAAGTTGCATTTTCATTGCAATCATGGTTCCCGGTGCTGCATTCATCGACATCTGAATACCAAGAAAGGATACAGGTACTCAATTAACGATTTTTAAAGCCTTTTGATAAAAATCATCCAGCAGTTGATCTTGGTTCACCATCATAACTGAACAGGCATGACTGTTTGAACAAGGCCTTGACTTACGAATGTGGCCAACCACAAAAAAAATTATCATCACATCTTATATGAGAGTTTATGCTTCTGACGAATAGTACGTTAAAAAATTCGCGGCTCAAAATGAACTAGTGATATTTCCTGGCAATACAAATAAAGGTAACACTTAGCTATTGTACCTGAACATGACCGTCCATCTCCAGTAAAGCCTGGCTTGCATGTGCAGTTGAAGTTTCCAGCTGTATTTGTACAAGCTGCATTTTCATTGCAATCATGGATACCGGTGCTGCATTCATCGACATCTGAATACCAAGAAAGGATACAGGTACTCAATTAACGATTTTTAAAGCCTTTTGATAAAAATCATCCAGCAGTTGATCTTCGTTCACCATCATCACTGAACAAGCATGACTGTTTGAACAAGGCCTTGACTTAGGAATGTGGCCAACCACAAAAAAAACTATCATCACATCTTATATGAGAGTTTATGCTTCTGACGAATAGTACGTTAAAACATTCGCAGCTCAAAATGAACTAGTGATATTTCTTGGCAATACGAATAAAGGACAAACTTAATTAGCTATTGTACCTGAACATGACCGTCCATCTCCAGTAAAGCCTGGCTTGCATGTGCAGTTGAAGTTTCCAGCTGTATTTGTACAAGCTGCATTTTCATTGCAATCATGGATCCCGGTGCTGCATTCATCGACATCTGAATACCAAGAAAGGATACAGGTACTCAATTAACGATTTTTAAAGCCTTTTGATAAAAATCATCCAGCAGTTGATCTTGGTTCACCATCATAACTGAACAGGCATGACTGTTTGAACAAGGCCTTGACTTACGAATGTGGCCAACCACAAAAAAAACTATCATCACATCTTCTATGAGAGTTTATGCTTCTGACGAATAGTACGTTAAAAAATTCGCGGCTCAAAATGAACTAGTGATATTTCCTGGCAATACAAATAAAGGTAACACTTAGCTATTGTACCTGAACATGACCGTCCATCTCCAGTAAAGCCTGGCTTGCATGTGCAGTTGAAGTTTCCAGCTGTATTTGTACAAGCTGCATTTTCATTGCAATCATGGATACCGGTGCTGCATTCATCGACATCTGAATACCAAGAAAGGATACAGATACTCAATTAACGATTTTTAAAGCCTTTTGATAAAAATCATCTAGCAGTTGATCTTGGTTCACCATCATAACTGAACAAGCATGACTGTTTGAACAAGGCCTTGACTTACGAATGTGGCCAACCACAAAAAAAACTATCATCACATCTTATATCAGAGTTTATGATTCTGATGAATAGTACGTTAAAAAATTCGCGGCTCAAAATGAACTAGTGATATTTCCTGGCAATACAAATAAAGGTAACACTTAGCTATTGTACCTGAACATGACCGTCCATCTCCAGTAAAGCCTGGCTTGCATGTGCAGTTGAAGTTTCCAGCTGTATTTGTACAAGCTGCATTTTCATTGCAATCATGTATACCGGTGCTGCATTCATCGACATCTGAATACCAAGAAAGGATACAGGTACTCAATTAACGATTTTTAAAGCCTTTTGATAAAAATCATCCAGCAGTTGATCTTCGTTCACCATCATCACTGAACAAGCATGACTGTTTGAACAAGGCCTTGACTTACGAATGTGGCCAACCACAAAAAAAACTATTATCACATCTTATATGAGAGTTTATGCTTCTGACGAATAGTACGTTAAAACATTCGCAGCTTAAAATGAACTAGTGATATTTCTTGGCAATACAAATAAAGGACACACTTAATTAACTATTGTACCTGAACATGACCGTCCATCTCCAGTAAAGCCTGGCTTGCATGTGCAATTGAAGTGTCCAGCTGTATTTGTACAAGTTGCATTTTCATTGCAATCATGGATCCCGGTGCTGCATTCATCGACATCTGAATACCAAGAAAGGATACAGGTACTCAATTAACGATGTTTAAAGCCTTGTGATAAAAATCATCCAGCAGTTGATTTTCGTTCACCATCATCACTGAACAAGCATGACTGTTTGAACAAGGCCTTGACTTACGAATGTGGCCAACCACAAAAAGAACTATCATCACATCTTATATGAGAGTTTATGCTTCTGACGAATAGTACGTTAAAAAATTCGCGGCTCAAAATGAACTAGTGATATTTCCTGGCAATACGAATAAAGGTAACACTTAGCTATTGTACCTGAACATGACCGTCCATCTCCAGTAAAGCCTGGCTTGCATGTGCAGTTAAAGTTTCCAGCTGTATTTGTACAAGCTGCATTTTCATTGCAATCATGGATCCCGGTGCTGCATTCATCGACATCTGAATACCAAGAAAGGATACAGGTACTCAATTAACGATGTTTAAAGCCTTGTGATAAATATCATCCAGCAGTTGATTTTCGTTCACCATCATCACTGAACAAGCATGACTGTTTGAACAAGGCCTTGACTTACGCATGTGGCCAACCACAAAAAAAAACTATCATCACATCTTATACGAGAGTTTATGCTTCTGACGAATAGTACGTTAAAAAATTCGCGGCTCAAAATGAACTAGTCATATTTCCTGGCAATACAAATAAAGGTAACACTTAGCTATTGTACCTAAACATGACCGTCCATCTCCAGTAAAGCCTGGCTTGCATGTGCAGTTGAAGTTTCCAGCTGTATTTGTACAAGCTGCATTTTCATTGCAATCATGGATCCCGGTGCTGCATTCATCGACATCTGAATACCAAGAAAGGATACAGGTACTCAATTAACGATTTTAAAAGCCTTTTGATAAAAATCATCCAGCAGTTGATCTTCGTTCACCATCATCACTAAACAAGCATGACTGTTTAAACAAGGCCTTGACTTACGAATGTGGCCAACCACAAAAAAAACTATCATCACATCTTATATGAGAGTTTATGCTTGTGACAAATAGGACGTTAAAAAATTCGCGGCTCAAAATGAACTAGTCATATATCCTGGCAATACAAATAAAGGTAACACTTAGCTATTGTACCTGAACATGACCGTCCATCTCCAGTAAAGCCTGGCTTGCATGTGCAGTTAAAGTTTCCAGCTGTATTTGTACAAGCTGCATTTTCATTGCAATCATGGATACCGGTGCTGCATTCATCGACATCTGAATACCAAGAAAGGATACAGGTACTCAATTAACGATGTGCAAAGCCTTTTGACAAAAATCATCCAGCAGTTGATCTTCGTTCACTATCATCACTGAACAAGCATGACTGTTTGAACAAGGCCTTGACTTAGGAATGTGGCCAACCACAAAAAAAACTATCATCTCATCTTATATGAGATTTGATGCTTGTGACGAATAGTAAGTTAAAAAATTCGCGGCTCAAAATAAAGTAGTGATCTTTCCTGGCAATACAAATAAAGGTAACACTTAATTAGCTATTGTACCTAAACATGACCGTCCATCTCCAGTAAAGCCTGGCTTGCATGTGCAGTTAAAGTGTCCAGCTGTATTTGTACAAGTTGCATTTTCATTGCAATCATGGATCCCGGTCCTGCATTCATCGACATCTGAATACCAAGAAAGGATACACGTACTCAATTAACGATGTTTAAAGCCTTTTGATAAAAATCATCCAGCAGTTAATCTTCGTTTACCATCATCACTGAACTAGCATGACTGTTTGAACAAGGCCTTGACTTACGAATGTGGCCAACCACAAAAAAACTATCATCACATCTTATATGAGAGTTTATGCTTCTGGCGAATAGTACGTTAAAACATTCGCAGCTCAAAATGAACTAGTGATATTTCCTGGCAATACGAATAAAGGACACACTTAATTAGCTATTGTACCTAAACATGATCGTCCATCTCCAGTAAAGCCTGGCTTGCATGTGCAATTAAAGTGTCCAGCTGTATTTGTACAACTTGCATTTTCATTGCAATCATGGATCCCGGTGCTGCATTCATCGACATCTGAATACCAAGAAAGGATACAGGTACTCAATTAACGATGTGCAAAGCCTTTTGACAAAAATCATCCAGCAGTTGATCTTCGTTCACTATCATCACTGAACAAGCATGACTGTTTGAAAAAGGCCTTCACTTACGAATGTGGCCAACCACAAAAAAAACTATCATCTCATCTTATATGAGATTTGATGCTTGTGACGAATAGTAAGTTAAAAAATTCGCGGCTCAAAATAAAGTAGTGATCTTTCCTGGCAATACAAATAAAGGTAACACTTAATTAGCTATTGTACCTAAACATGACCGTCCATCTCCAGTAAAGCCTGGCTTGCATGTGCAGTTAAAGTGTCCAGCTGTATTTGTACAAGTTGCATTTTCATTGCAATCATGGATCCCGGTGCTGCATTCATCGACATCTGAATACCAAGAAAGGATACAGGTACTCAATTAACGATTTTAAAAGCCTTTTGATAAAAATCATCCAGCAGTTGATCTTCGTTCACTATCATCACTGAACAAGCATGACTGTTTGAAAAAGGCCTTGACTTACGAATGTGGCCAACCACAAAAAAAACTATCATCTCATCTTATATGAGATTTGATGCTTCTGACGAATAGTACGTTAAAAAATTCGCGGCTCAAAATAAAGTAGTGATCTTTCCTGGCAATACAAATAAAGGTAACACTTAGCTATTGTACCTAAACATGACCGTCCATCTCCAGTAAAGCCTGGCTTGCATGTGCAGTTAAAGTTTCCAGCTGTATTTGTACAAGCTGCATTTTCATTGCAATCATGGATCCTGGTGCTGCATTCATCGACATCTGAATACCAAAAAAGGATACAGGTACTCAATTAACGATTTTTAAAGCCTTTTCATAAAAATCATCCAGCAGTTGATCTTCGTTCACCATCATCACTGAACAAGCATGACTGTTTAAACAAGGCCTTGACTTAAGAATGTGGCCAACCACAAAAAAAACTATCATCACATCTTATATGAGAGTTTATGCTTCTGACGAATAGTACGTTAAAAAATTCGCGGCTCAAAATGAACTAGTGATATTTCCTGGCAATACAAATAAAGGTAACACTTAGCTATTGTACCTGAACATGACCGTCCATCTCCAGTAAAGCCTGGCTTGCATGTGCAGTTGAAGTTTCCAGCTGTATTTGTACAAGTTGCACTTTCATTGCAATCATGGATCCCGGTGCTGCATTCATCGACATCTGAATACCAAGAAAGGATACAGGTACTCAATTAACGATTTTTAAAGCCTTTTTATAAAAATCATCCAGCAGTTGATCTTTGTTCACGATCATCACTGAACAAGCATGACTGTTTGAACAAGGCCTTGACTTAGGAATGTGGCCAACCACAAAAAAAACTATCATCACATCTTATATGAGAGTTTATGCTTCTGACGAATAGTACGTTAAAACATTCGCAGCTCAAAATGACTAGTGATATTTCCTGGCAATACGAATAAAGGACACACTTAATTAGCTATTGTACCTGAACATGACCGTCCATCTCCAGTAAAGCCTGGCTTGCATGTGCAGTTGAAGTGTCCAGCTGTATTTGTACAAGTTGCATTTTCATTGCAATCATGGATCCCGGTGCTGCATTCATCGACATCTGAATACCAAGAAAGGATACAGGTACTCAATTAACGATTTTTAAAGCCTTTTGATAAAAATCATCCAGCAGTTGATCTTCGTTCACCATCATCACTGAACAAGCATGACTGTTTGAACAAGGCCTTGACTTACGAATGTGGCCAACCACAAAAAAAACTATCATCACATCTTATATGAGAGTTTATGCTTGTGACGAATAGTACGTTAAAACATTCGCAGCTCAAAATGAACTAGTGATATTTCCTGGCAATACGAATAAAGGACACACTTAATTAGCTATTGTACCTAAACATGACCGTCCATCTCCAGTAAAGCCTGGCTTGCATGTGCAGTTAAAGTGTCCAGCTGTATTTGTACAAGTTGCATTTTCATTGCAATCATGGATCCCGGTGCTGCATTCATCGACATCTGAATACCAAGAAAGGATACAGGTACTCAATTAACGATTTTTAAAGCCTTTTGATAAAAATCATCCAGCAGTTGATCTTTGTTTACCATCATCACTGAACAAGCATGACTGTTTGAACAAGGCCTTGACTTAGGAATGTGGCCAACCACAAAAAAACTATCATCACATCTTATATGAGAGTTTATGCTTCTGACGAATAGTACGTTAAAACATTCGCAGCTCAAAATGAACTAGTGATATTTCCTGGCAATACGAATAAAGGACACACTTAATTAGCTATTGTACCTGAACATGACCGTCCATCTCCAGTAAAGCCTGGCTTACATGTGCAGTTGAAGTGTCCAGCTGTATTTGTACAAGTTGCATTTTCATTGCAATCATGGATCCCGGTGCTGCATTCATCGACATCTGAATACCAAGAAAGGATACAGGTACTCAATTAACGATGTGCAAAGCCTTGTGATAAAAATCATCCAGCAGTTGATCTTCGTTCACTATCATCACTGAACAAGCATGACTGTTTGAACAAGGCCTTGACTTACGAATGTGGCCAACCACAAAAAAAACTATTATCACATCTTATATGAGAGTTTATGCTTGTGACGATTAGTACGTTAAAACATTCGCAGCTCAAAATGAACTAGTGATATTTCCTGGCAATACGAATAAAGGACACACTTAATTAGCTATTGTACCTAAACATGACCGTCCATCTCCAGTAAAGCCTGGCTTGCATGTACAGTTGAAGTGTCCAGCTGTATTTGTACAAGTTGCATTTTCATTGCAATCATGGCTCCCGGTGTTGCATTCATCGATATCTTAATGAGAAAAGGATACAGGTACTCAACGTTTCAAACTGAGTTTGATAAAAATCATCCAGCAATTCACTTTGATCTTTGTTCACCATCATCAACTATGATGACTGTTTGAAAGGCGCCTCAATGACTTTGAATTTGAATGTGGCTATAAAAGCGAAAGAAATACCATCCTATTTTATATCGGACTGTTACTTCTGACCAACCTTTGGCCAAAAAAGCGAAGGTCGAAATGAACTCAGGCTATTGAATTTCCAATACGGCTAAAAGCGAGGAACACAACTGCTTTTGCACTTGAACATGAAAGTCCATTTTTAAAGTCACTTCTGCTTTCGCAGAACCTTCTCTTTCCTTCTTCAACTTAATAGCTGCCACACTTAAACGTTGTACGTTCCTAGGAAAGCAGCAAAAAAAGGTGATGACATTAGCCTGTCCTTACCGTTTTCGCACTTTTCTCCTGTAAATCCCGGTGGACACTCACAGGCATAGTTCTTCTCAGTGTATCCCAAAAGACACTTTCCATTCTTGGGGCATGGATTGTAACAGCAAGGATTCTGATGAGGTAAGATAATCATAATATATCGAATTCAGTTCAGAGCACGAAGTTCCTTGGCTCAAATGTATGAGTCGCGAGATTTTTCTCTTACTTTTTGGTTTGCCTTCCCTGTTAACATATACTCAATCGTTTCCCAACATTGTAGTAGATTAAGATATCGAAAAATCGTTTTATAGGATTAGCCATGTCATTTCTACGTTTTGCTGCACTATTGGTGAGTGTAATTAGTTTCACATCCTATAAACGAATCACTTTTAATGCGGGAAGTAAAAGCTGAGATAAAACTGAGATTTAGCCTGACAACAAAAGCAAAACAATACCCACACCACTTCAGTTATGCTGAGAAGGGGTGAAATCTGGCCCAATCGTTTCAATTTAACATGAGATACCTTTGCGCCTCTGTATGTCCAACCCTGTCTTGGCTTGAGATCTTTCGGGTGCTGACAGTGGTCTGAATCACTCAGTTCACAGATGACGCTGCTTGGAGATTTTCCGCTACCAATGTTGACAGACACACACTTGTTTTCCAAGAGACACCAATGTTCACATCCGTATTTTCCCACAGTGAAATTCATAAACACGTGTCCTTGAAAGTATTGGCCCGTTTGTAGAGGAAGAAGGTGGATAGTTCGAGGGGAACAATCTGTGCAGAATGACACAGGTCACTACTGACGCTTATATCTAGTGCAAATGTTGCAATTTTACACAAACAAATTAGGAAATTTGAAGACATCGCTAACAGCCGAAGGTCACAAAATACTGGCGGGAAATAAGTAAAGTAAAGTAAAGTAAGTAAGTAAAACTTTTTTTATACATGCTTGCCCCGTCAACTTAATAATTATCCCTAAAAGCTGATTTCCATAAGGGGCGTGTGGTTACAATAAAATGAGCAAATCGAATAACATAACTATTTACAATTATTTACAGTTTGTTTTTTGTTTTTTTGTACTTACTATAAATTACCAGCTAATAATTCTATTCACTAAAAATATTTCTACTTTCTCCATAGTAGGAGAGCAGCAAAAATCAGCTAAAGGTGCGTGCATTACTTTTATTATTAAAGATCGAAAGGCTGTCAGATTCACCGTCGAAGTGTAGCAGGAAGCGAGTTCCTCAATTTTGCTTCACTCTAGCAAAAACGTTTTTTTTTTCGATATTCATTTTTGGGTAGCGGTATCTGCAGTGAGGTGAAGGATCTCCTAAGTTTATGATGTGATATATCATTTTTACTTATGAAAAGATCAGTAAGGCAGTAAGGAGCCAACCCATTGACTATTTTATACATTTGCTTTGCCTTAGGCTTAGCCCGTTGAGTTTCTAGATTTTCCTAGCCTAAGAGACCTAAAGCCTCGGTGGCGGGAGTATCATTGAATAGATTCATTAATCAGTCGAGCTGATCTATTCGGAAGTTTCTGGAGCCCGTTAGCTAGCCCCTTCCCTAAGTTATCCCATACTTCACTACAGTAAATTATGGTGTGTCTGGATTAAAGCAGAGTGCCTCCCTCGACAAACTCCTGAATTTGCCTGAAACCTCCTACTCCCGAACTAACTCTTTTGGCAACATTCTGAATGTGCCTTGTCCCAAGATAGTTGCTGGTCGATTTCTTTGCCAAGAACCCTACTATGGTAAACCTGTTTCAGATTTTCCTCCATTAATTTCAATACACGGTTGAGACTAAGTTTCTTAGCTTGTAGTTAGAACGGATTTGCATATATTCTGTTTTTGCTACATTAGACTTAATTTCATTTACGCATAAGAGGAAGAAAAGAGGGCCAAGAATATACCCTTGAGGAATACCACAGGTAATTTGTGTTTCCGACACTGTTCAGATGACATTGTATCATTTAACTGAAAATGATTTTGACTTGCGGTTGCTCCAAGTGCAGTGATAACATATAGTTCAAACTTGCACAGCAGAATCCTGTGATTGACGGCCTGTATAAAACGCATTTTTTAAGTCCAAGAACACAACAAGGTCGAGCACTCTTCTAGCCATATTAACATACTAGCTGTTTGAACTATCTATAAGAGAGCTGCAGTAGTCGAGTCACATTTGCGGAAGCCAAATCGATGATACGAAGGAATGTTATTAGATGTAAGGTACTCACATATTCATAAGTTCTGTGGAAAAAGGTTTGCCTCTGACTCTTGATATTTTTCAACAGACATTTCAGCTAATTCTTAAGCCTTCATCAGTGATATGAAAGCGAAGTTCGTTATCATACGCTATTTAAAGTAACGGAGCGTGAAGCTTGCGCGCGTGGCCATGCAATTCATGCTCGCACGATGCCTTTGTAGGCCTCTAGAAGTTTGATATGATCGTTCGCAACGTTCGGGTCCAAAGTAGAGTGCCAGGCTTCGAGGAAAAGTCGCCCGCGGTAATTAGCTTCGAAACCAACATCCTTGACGTAGATACCTTTTTCCGTTACTTTGGTTATTACTGGCAAGATAGAGATCGGTCTGTTATTATCTGGTGCAGTTTTTGGCATTATTTTTAAAAGAAGCAAGACTCTGGCAATTTTCCAATCTTCAGGGAAGAAGCTGCTCGAGACGATGGCGTTTTTGAATATATATGTTAATGATCGAGAAATAGCAGAAACCGCAATTTTCAAAAAATTTCCAGAGATTTTGTCAATGCCTGTGGCTTCCGAGTTTGAAAGACTCTTCAAAAGCTTGAGATTTTTGCCATTAGACACAAGCTTAAACTGGAGTGACAGGGCTTCACATACTGCTCAAATGAAGTAAATGAAGCAGTAAATTAACGACAGACAATGATATTCACGTGACTTTGGAGTTTATGACACATGATCTTTTCTTGTAATCTCTTTTTCAAAACCGTTTTGTCTCCAGAGCATTGATTATCTAATTTCTACGACGGAATGGCTTCTGATGAATTGATGCCCAATGTTACAAAAGTTGTCAAACTTAGTTTTGAACTAGGGGTTACGTTTATGCAAACGTTGGCCGTGTAGCACTTATATTTCAACAGACTGAATTAACTATGAGAGTGTGATGTGAAGTGCTATTTTCTACCCATGTAAAACATGTGAGCGTTAGTCCTACCAATGGAAATGGGCCCACACAAGGACAGAGAAAAAGTATGACCAGGGTGGAAAATGAACCCACGACCTTCGGGTTAGATCACCGCTGCTCTACCGACTGAGTTACAAGGCCAGACGGGAGCAGGTGGTGGGAATTGAAGATGTCAAATTCACGGCATTCCGACCCTGGTCAGAGTTTTTCTCTGCCCTTGTGTGGGCCCATTTCCATTAGTAGGGCTAACGCTCACATTTGTTTACATGGGTAGAAAATAGCACTTCACTTCACATCACACTCTCATAGTTAATCGCATCAGCTTCCATGCTCTATAAGAGTTCCTGAATTAGATGTTGACAAGAACTTTTTTCTCACCTTGATTAGCAAGTGTTTTGATCTTAAGGCAAGCCATCCAAAGAAAGGAGATAACCAGCCAGTCGAGAACAAAAGGGCGATAGCGTCTCATGTTTGGAGTATCAGACACCATAAAGCTGGATAGGCCGACTTTAAGAAAACTTGGTCGATCGCGAAAGGTTTGCCGCCCTTATATTAAATGTCTTTTGAAGGCATCATTTATTCATCAGTCGGTAATGACAATTGAAGGAATTGTTTTTCTAATGATCTATATAAATTGAAACAGGGCCCAAAGTACATATGTTGTTTACTATGTAAGAAAACGATTACCTGGATGCGTCATACCGAGCAAACGATTTCGTCGTTTAAGCTTGTTCTGTCGAGAAACTGAGTACTTATGGTGGATGCTTAATTTGTTCATGTACATAGCGTGCAGTTTTCTGGCATCCGATGACGCCACAGTTATTGCGATTAAAATTGGGCTGACGAGTGGAGATATAACGCCAAATGAAGATATAACCTCGTCAGTTATTTCAGTTTAGATTAGATCACCATCCTGACGGGAGTCTTTTTATTCCTTGTGTGGGCCATGCCATTTCCATGTCTAGAGATACGCAGAGAATAATTCAGTGTTTTAACAGACGCTGCATTTTATATTCTCAGGGGTTTCAACAAAATTTGAAGTTTGCGGCTGGTTTAAGTAGAGCAACCAATTGTATCAACATGAAGTTTAATCTTAAGCCGCAGTTAGGTTTGAAAAAATCTGCCTTTTTTTCAATTTATTGAACAAAGTGGCCTAATTCTTGATTTATTTTAAAAATTCACCTGGAGTTTAAAACTATTTGTTTCCGTCTTTTTTTGCGCGCTTTTCTGTTTAAACCTTTCCGAATTGTCATGAACTGTAATTGTTTCTTCAGTTTAGTGTTCGGACGTTTGTTTTTTTTTACTGAAAGTTTACGTGACAATTTTAATGAAAAAGTCATGTTATCTTGACAAGTCATATAATGGCTATTTTCACCTGTTCCCTCCTCGGGCATATTCATGTTTAGCGGCATATGAGTAAGGAAATGGGACAAAGTGGCCTACTTCTCGACTTATTTTTAAAATTCACCTGGAGTTTAAAACTATTTGTTTCCATGAGGAGCTTAAGCCGACTCAGGAATTCTCGGCTGGACGTCTCCTGACGGTGTAGATATCCATCAACAAAGGCTGAAAACATAATAACACAAAAGGTGTTTCGTATTCAGAAAAGTGTTAAAGCATTCAGGATCGATCAGATTGTACTGTAAACTTACGTTAAGCAAAAAAAGTAGTTAATTTTTTATTGAATGACCATATTTAGGGGCGAGATGAATTTTGTGGGGAACACAAATCTGTTTCAGTTTGTTTGCGCGTATCGACAGCGGCGGTTAGTGCTGGGACACGGAACCATTTTTCGTTCTATAGGATTTATGGATTAACTCTCTCACCCGGGGAAAAATGGTACAGGTCGCCGTCGTCTCTCGCCGACCAGCACTACTTCGACGCTCCTCGCCGCTGGTGAGCGAGAAGACCTCTGGCATCCAGGGTAAAATGTTAGCCAATTTGTCGAAGGAAAGTTTTTTCAGCTCTTTGGAAGAGAGATTTGTCGCCTTCAAGTCTGTAATTTTTTGCGGGAAAATGGTGATCACGTTCCGAAATTCGGCGGGTCTAATCTGCAGATCGCAGGTCGCAGGTCACAGGTTGCAGTCATTGTTTCACTAATACAGAAAGTCTCCTAAACATTCTTAAAAGCTAACCTTAGGCCTAAAAACTTTTGTTTAGGCCTAATTAGGCCTAAGATTAGCTTTTAAGAATGTTTAGGATACTTTCTGTATTGGTGAAACAATGACCTGCAACCTGTGACCTGTGACCTGCGA
Source organism: Montipora capricornis (assembly GCF_036669925.1). NCBI lineage: Eukaryota > Metazoa > Cnidaria > Anthozoa > Scleractinia > Acroporidae > Montipora > Montipora capricornis. Next base: position 40,020,588 of record NC_090889.1, on the reverse strand, counting down.
CCTGCGACCTGCAGATTAGACTCGCCGTCCGAAATTCTGGTAAAAACGTGGACGAAGCTTACGGAATAACTTTGGTTGGCCTCTGTGGGTGGATTAATTGAGCAGTCTTCCTCTGAATGTCATGGATTTCTGTATTCATGTTTTCAAACGAGTTATGGAGGCAGTAAACAATGTTGACGTCGGGGAATTCGGTGCTGGAAGCCTTCCCGGTATACAGGCTCATGCTCAAACGTTGAGGTAAAATAATTGCTGTTAGGTTCAATTTCATGATATCAGGATAACATGATAGCAGGAAATTGATAAGTCTGTGATTAATATTGAATGTGCCTCCCTGTGACATGCTGGGAAATCAATTAGCCCGGAATGAAATTTTACACAGCTACAATTGGGCATTCTAAATTTCCCAGTTCCTTAGTTATCGAGTTCCATAAGTATAAAACTTAAAAATGGTTTGCTTTAAAATCAGAAAAGAACCAATTCACCGTTGCTGTTGAGGAAAGTGTATGCCAGGCAAAACAAGTTGCATCTCGGTAGCCTGAAAGTTAACTGACAAAATAATTTGCCTGTGTTTAAATTAACAAATACACCAATACATCACTAACGTTTCATGTTTAACCGGAGAATTAGGGAAGCAGATGTTCGAAGGTGTAATAGCTGTTGAATTTTATTCCTCAGTTATCGAGTTCCATAAGTATGAAACTTAAAAATGGATTGCTAAATAAAATCAGAAAAAAACCAATTCATCGTTGCTGTTGAGAAAAGTGTATGCCAGGCAAAACAAGTTGCATCTCGGTAGCCTGAAAGTTAACTGACAAAATAATTTGCCTGTGTTTAAATTAACAAATACACCAATACATCACTAACGTTTCATGTTTAACCGGAGAATTAGGGAAGCAGATGTTCGAAGGTGTAATAGCTGTTGAGTTTTATTCCTCAGTTATCGAGTTCCATAAGTATAAAACTTAAAAATGGATTGCTAAATAAAATCATAAAAAAACCAATTCACCGTTGCTGTTGAGAAAAGTGTATGCCAGGCAAAACAAGTTGCATCTCGGTAGCCTGAAAGTTAACTGACAAAATAATTTGCCTGTGTTTAAATTAACAAATATACCAATACATCACTAACGTTTCATGTTTAACCGGAGAATTGGCGAAGCAGATGTTCGAAGGTGTCATAGCTGTTGAGTTTTATTCCTAAGTTATCGAGTTCCATAAGTATAAAACTTAAAAATGGATTGCTTTAAAATCAGAAAAGAACCAATTCACCGTTGCTGTTTAGAAAAGTGTATGCCAGGCAAAGCAAGTTGCATCTCGGTAGCCTGAAAGTTAAGAAATAATTTGCCTGTGTTTAAATTAACAAATACACCAATACATCACTAACGCGTTTCATGTTTAACCGGAGAATTAGGGAAGCAGATGTTCGAAGGTGTGATAGCTGTTGAGTTTTATTCCTCAGTTATCGAGTTCCATAAGTATAAAACTTAAAAATGGATTGCTTTAAAATCAGAAAAGAACCAATTCACAGTTGCTGTTGAGAAAAGTGTATGCCAGGCAAAACAAGTTGCATCTCGGTAGCCTGAAAGTTAAGAAATAATTTGCCTGTGTTTAAATTAACAAATACACCAATACATCACTAACGCGTTTCATGTTTAACCGGAGAATTAGGGAAGCAGATGTTCGAAGGTGTGATAGCTGTTGGGTTTTATTCCTCAGTTATCGAGTTCCATAAGTATAAAACTTAAAAATGGATTGCTTTCAAAACAGAAAAGAACCAATTCACCGTTGCTGTTGAGAAAAGTGTATGCCGGGCAAAACAAGTTGCATCTCGGTAGCCTGACAGTTAAGATATAAATTTGCCTGTGTTTAAATTAATTTGAAATAAAGAGAATAAAGAAATAATTTTCCATTTTTTAATTGCATGATGCTGGCCGTTGTAAACCGTGTTTTAGAAAATATTTCAGATTGATTTACTGTGCCTCTGGACTATTTTGACACATCACTCAAAATTAATTTAAAGTAATTTGAGTTATTTGTCGTCATTAAAACTTTATGACGAAGTCGGCCCAACAAATGTGTCGAGAGTAACACCTCTCTCTCCCTTTGTCTCTCGCTCTGCCTTTTTAGTGTGAGTCTTGTTACAACTCCCACTGAGATTTTGGAAATTTTTCTTTTACCTAAACAGCGGGGACCCACATTCCTGACCCAAGTTAAGCTCCTCATGGTCTCTTTTTGCGCGCTTTTCTGTTTAAACCGTTCTGAATTGTCACGAACTGTAATTGTTTCTTCTTTGTCTTGACAAGTCATATCAAGGCTGTTGCCTAACAGGACCCCGGTAGCCTGGGGCTCCCAAAGAATAGCTCTGGGCGCCTTAAATTTTTCACAGCAACACCTTTCACTTCATATGTTGGGCTCCTAAGTTCTCAGCGTTTAGCTCTGACGGCCCCTTTAAAATTTTCTTAGGCAGCAGCCTTGCATATAATGGCTATTTTCACCTGTTCCCTCCACGGGCATATTCATGTTTAGCGGCATATGAGTAAGGAAATTAATTTAATTAATCAGACGGTCACCTCTTCACAGTTTTCCATTACCGCACTGACAAATTTTAAAACTATTGACATGCAGTACATATTTAAATTAAAGTTTCCTTGACAGAATTATTAAGTTGGCATGGCAGCTTTTGGCACTTACGATATACAGCGTACAAAATTTTCATAAAAATTTGAACTGCGGAGTTTGTAGGTCTCAGTGAAAGCGATCATTCCACTTATTAGAACCTAGCCGTACGACCAGGGTTAAAATTTTGGGAATTAGTAAACAATAGGAAGACGAAAACGCCAACATTTAAAAAAAAAATCTATCGGACAGTTTTCAGTTATTATCAAACTAGACGAAAATCGGCATTTTTGCCATTTGGGAAAAACCTGTGAGACAGATTTAACTTTTTTTTTCTATACTTGATTATTTTTTCTTTCTCAGGAAATCCTAAGGTGCGGTCACACAGCTAGTTTAACGGTCTTCCAGACCACCTCCAAGAGCTCGGTCACTATAATGATTTTTAGTGTAAATACACAGGAGTACGTACACAGGTGATTATACAAAATCGCGCGCTCTCATTGGCTCGCTATCTCGGATTATCAGCCGATAATCACCTCGACGGACAAAATGGCTGCCAGTAGTCGTTTTGCCACTGTAAATGAAGATGATTTTCGCGTTCAAATGTTTTTTTTCTCTTTTTTGAAATAATCACCTGTGTATTTATACTAAAACAATTAGTCGCCTCAGGCTCAGTAATTATCGGTGAATATTCACCGAGACGAAGTCGAGGTGAATATTCACCGAGAATTACTTCGCCTTTGGCGAATAATTGTTAAATAATTCGTATTTTTCCCTCATATGCAATTATTTGTCAGGTAAAATTACATTTTACATCAATTACAGAGACTAACACTTCAGAAGAGACATGCTGTTGCTTCTATTTTACAGAATTTAAAATCTTGATCCTTTTCCAGAGTCGGAAAACTGTAGTAAGCCACATTAAGTTAGAAATTTCGTATCTGGGAGGACAAGGAGCCGTTTCTCTAAAGTCCTGAACCTTTTCGGACGTATTTTGAGTGACATAAATCCCTTACTAACACCAGAAGGAAAACATCTTAAGTCATGAATCTTTGAAATCCTTGTCTTTTTACTGGTCTTGAAAACATGTTTAAAGAGCAGCTTTTCAGGACAAGCGGATCTTACTTTCACGAATTAGTTTAGATTTTCTTTCACTTGAAAAAGAAGTTGGTAGTTTTTGGTAAAAGTATTCTAATATTTTATAATCTTGTTATCCTTTGGTTTAATTATTTGTACCCTTTTTGTAATCAAAGGAGAGAAACCAAAGGAAAGTGTTTGTGGTTTACAGCAGTTATCAGTCACACACACGCCCCTCAACTTTTTTGAAACTTAATTTGGATCGATGTCAATCAATTGTTTCCATAACAATAGTCATGTTCACCTGGCAGAAGTCCAATTCATCAGGGAAACATTTGATTGAAGTCCACCCAAAGTTAGTGTAGAAAAATGAACATAAAAGTTGTTGAGGGGCGCATGTGACTGATAAGTTTCTCCAATAATCTTGATCAGTTTCTTTTTTTCTCTTCTTTTTCTTAATCAACTTAAGAGGACAGGAGCTTTACCCATTGACTCCCAGGGGTTCCCCATTGACGAGTAAAATCCTCTGGCCTTAGACAGAGTAAAATACTAAGTCTGGCTGGTTTAGACCGGTTTGGACGTCAAAGGGTTAATTAATGGTGTTTTAGTTTTGTCTTCGATCACCACCTCCTCTTTCTCTAATAAATCAAGTATTTTTAATCCTGGCATCTTCCTCCTCTGAAGTGTCTAGTCTTCTAGCACTGCACAGGGCACATTAATTGAGTACCCTGTAAATCAACTCAAATCAATGCAAATTAAATTAATCAAACATTGGTTTTTGAGGAGAGGGGAAAACCAGAGTACCTGGAGAAAAACCCCTTGCAGTAGGGTAGAGAACCTACAAATTACTCAACCCACACAACACCGAGTCTAGAAATTGAACCTAGGCCACAATGGTGGGAAGTGAGCGACCAACCACTGCACCAGCCCTGCTCCACAAATTTGATTCAAGAAGCTCCTCAGATGATTCTGGTCTGAACTAATGATTCTTGTGGAATGAATATCACCTCATCACCCAACATGTTGTACATCACCCCTTATATCAATATGTTCCAATTTATTGATCAATTTCATTGTAATCTTCATCATAAAAAGCACTTTCAATTGTATCTTTAGTGTTTCGATTTTGGATAATTGCTGGTCCAAATTTACAACTGATTTGCGTTTTTCTTTTACCCGGTTCCTCCTCCAGTCTCTAAAAAGGGGAAGACCACCATTTTAATTCACTATTTGTTAATTCCAGTTTATCAAATCAATATATGTTGTGTTGATCAGCAGTAAAAAATGAAGAAAAATAGAGCCATCCTCAGGTTCTAAATGGATAGCTTTTACACATAAAAGAATATGAATTTATTGAAAGTGATCAGAACCTTGTTTAATGCATAAAAATCACTTACCCGCAATCATAAGTATACATACAAATTACAAAATATCAACAAAACACCATTAAGGGTTTGTGATTTTTTAAGCAGATTTTTTAAGTGGAAGCATTCTACCAGAAGTTAGAAATTGATAAAGGGGAACATCTTCAGGTTGAGGATAAAGCACGGAGTACCACACTAAGGAGTAACCAAATGGAGAATCCCTAAAACTTGTTAAGGAGTAAAAAAAAATATTTTTCAAAGTTGAACTTCCAAAAAAAGGTTGCCCAATTTGTGAAGCAAAAATTTCAGTCATTTTAAAACCTGTCTCTCTCCTTTCATGTCTAATGTTTGACAAAGCACATTTACTTTTCTGGGAAGTGGCAAGCAGAATGATTAATATCTTTTTACAAAATGGCGGCTGTCCACTACAAGACCAGCACCAGTGGAAGTTTGAACTCATTCAAGGTATGTACAGTTAAAGGACATTAAACTTCCAAAAATGATTTGTGCATTTTTTTCTTACTTCTGACCTATTTTTAGGGTACTCCATGGAGTGGCATTCCAAGTTTTCCCCTCAATCACATTTTCATTTACAGAATGATAAGAGTATTGTGAAAGAGAAGTTTCAGGGCATTAGCTATGCTGGATTTGCAAGAAGCAATGTTATTCAGATCTAGTGGGTGAAGTGGAAGGAGAGCACTTGGGGATCTAAGTAGACACTACCCTATAACTGTCTTCTAGAATCAAAAGTAAGTGTATTTCACATGTCCAATCACAAGTATTGTTTCGCCAATACTAAAAGAACCCTAGGCTAACACTTTCCTAATGCTAATCTTTGGCCTAAACTTTATTTCAATATAGCTTTTAGTCCTCATGTTAGAACTACAAACGCATAAGGGTTGGTTACAAACTGGAAAAACAATGACCTGTGATTTGACCTGCAAAATAAACTTGTTTATTGGCACACTCATATCAGTGTAATTGTAAGTGAGGGGTAAAATACATTATTACAAGTAGGTAACACTATATAATTTGTAACTCCTATCTTGGCGATTTCCCAAACGTTTCTTGGAATACTTTTTCAATAGCAGCTTTCCCATTCTCAGGCAATGCTCTTGTGCCAATTCCAGTAAAATTTAAGGACAGTCTCGGAACAGTCTTAAAAATTGAAAACTTCTTCTTGCCATAGTCATATATTTTCCACCCACTGCTGACAATGTCAAACACGTAAACGGGTTTCCTGGCGTCCACAGCCATCTGCACAGCCCACCCAGTGCCGCCCTCAACTATATTCCCGTGGACGCTAATTTTTCCAATTGCAAACACTGCACTGGTATCCTTGATTTAGTGCCAGTTCCTTCGAAGTAAATTATTTACGTTGGGTTTCCCAGTCGGAAAACGTCGTTTTAAAGTTTTGTTTGCCATGTGTAAGAAGTCATCAGCCTGTTGTAATTGTTCATCGGACAGAACAACTCTACCACAAGCATTCCTGCCATGAGTGTTGAAGGAAAATGCCTTCACGCGAACCCCGTATTTGGCGCCAAATTTTTGCCAATAGGTATCACTTTCCATTGCAGCTCCAGAAAATAGCATGTAATGCTTCGGGTTACCGAAGTAGTTTTCTTCTTGTTTTCTTATGGCTTCTTCAAGAGAAACGAAAACATCGTCATCAAGATCAAAATTATCATAACTCCAACACTGTTGTATGCCCGCCATGTTGTTAACGGCAGCAGTTAGGGTAATACTTCGTGTAAAACTGAAGCCGATGACACCCCAAGAGCTCACTCCACACCACTCGTGTTTCGCTCGTGCGCAAGTCTTCTCTTTGTTTTCTCTTACGAAAGGGAGTTGAATTCGTTTCCCCGAGGAATTTACAATTTTTCTCTCAAAAATATTCTGTTTTAAACGGTATTGTTTCAGTAGAAACTTTTACGATGGCAGAAGCATTCGTGGGAAAGCACGTGTTAATCTTTAGTCGCAAGTGCCTGGATTTATCAAGTGAAGAACTTCAACAGCAAATGAACAAAGAAATTGAGGCACTGTCAACAAACGGAAACTTTGAATTACACTATACGTCACATCAGAATCCTACAAAAGAAATGCTGAGAAAATTTCCTGAAGGGTAGGTTTATTACGGCCACTTGCGAGTTTTATGTTTGATATCCGTCCCAGAGTCGACTCGCGCCACGCGGCCTAAAGGTGCGTTCGATTGACCGTATTTCGGAATAGGAATACATGGAATAAAAGTTAGAAATTCTTCGTTTTTACGGAGATTCACATTAAAATTGTCAAACACCTGCTAAAATGCTATTTTAAACATATCTTTATCACGTACCTTGTTGCTTCAAAACGCCAGACATACCGTTTTGAATCCATCACTCCACGTATTCTTATTCCGGAATACGGTCAATCGAACGCACCCTAAGTATTATGTTGAACATGCAAGTGGTGATGTATTCAAGTACTCTTATTTCCTAAAAATGTTTACAATGTATCGGTCAAATGGAAACTTCAACATCCCCCTGGGCCTACCCCGGGCATTTGACACTTTTGTCGTTCGGTCGGGGGGGAGGATTTCATAATCAGGGGGGTGGGGGGCAGGGAATTTGATAATCAGAGTCTTCCGGGGTAAAACCAAACAACATTTATACAGGGCATATCTAATCGATGGAAATCAATCATCGAAAAGCTAATAATTGATCAATTGATAAAACACAAGTACTCAATATTTGTTGATTGATATTGAAATCAATAATCACAAATTTCTGTTGCATCCAGTCCATGGAAATGGAAACTGAAAAACGTAAGCCACATTTTTAATCCACTCTCATAAATTTTACCCTTGACCTTACCTTCGAATCAACTTTGAATATGATGAAAGATGTTACTTCTTTCTCCAATGGTTACTACTTTTGGTTTTTTTTCCAAGATCCAGGAACACTGATATAAGCTTCTGTAATTTTAGCTATTTAAGGCAACATTTCAACCAAGCAGCCCTTTGGCGGTGAAACAGCTTAAACGAGGATTGAATATAAAGGACATACATTTAACAAAGTGAAGGAAAGTGTTTTGTGTATTAATTTTGTGGTCAGTTGTATTTGAGAATTTTGGAGCCTGGCTAATCAAGTCTTGAGAAAGCACAAAGCCAAGAACATTGGTCCAATTTCTGGTCCTAATGAGGAGATAATAACCCACAATCTAACTAAAGCTGAGTATTTCAATGGCTTTTTTATCAATATTAGCGAAAACTTAACTAAGCAACTTGATTCCCTGGACTCATCAACTCTAAACAGCTTCATCAACAGAATTACTCCAACCATAGAGAATGTTGATTTTTGCTGGGATCTAATAAAGGATAGGATTAAGAAAGCTGCTAACCCCAAGAAGGCTACCGGTCCCGACAATGTATCGCCGAGGGACTTGTCCCTGATTGGTGACTCTGCTACTTACAGTCTCTTCCCGGTCTTTAATAAGAGTGTGAATGACTCATCTTTTCCATCAACCTGGAAATTGTCACGTGTTAATCCCATTTTTAAGAAAGGTTCGCCAACTGATGTCAACAACTACAGACCTATATCCCTTCTCCGTATCCCAGGAAAGATCTTAGAATGTTGTTTGTGACACCTTAAACAGCCACCTGGAAACACATGGCTTGTTAAGTCCCAGGCAGTGGGGATTTCAAAAGAACTACTCTACAGAAAGCCTGTTACTTCACCTAACAGAAACATGGAGAAGTGCCCTGGATAATGGTCTTAAAGTCGGTGTTCTCTTCATAGACTTCCAGAAAGCATTTGACACTGTAAACCATACAATTTTACTAGAAAAGCTAAAAGCCATTGGTACACTTACATGTATCTCAGGCAATTTGCTTTCCTGTCTCGCTGACTACATGTCAATGCATCAACAGTTCGTTCAAATTTCAGGAAACAAGTCAGAGTCCACAATAGTCAGGTTTGGGGTACCTAAGGGTCAATACTGGGACCCAAGTTATTCTCAATTTTTGTTAACGATCTTGCTGAATCAATAACGAGTGGGGAACTGTATTTATTTGCTGACAATACAACTATCTACACTATCGGTGAGAACATTGATGATATCATTCATATGCTACAATCTATGTTGGATCAGGTTTACACCTGGTGTTTATCAAACAGACTTGTAGCCCATGATTCTAAATCAGAAGCCATGATTATCTCCAACCAGACCTTTACTGGCCCTTTGCCACATCTACGATATGGTGATACTACCATTGAATATAAAGCCTCAAGTAAATGCCTTGGATTAACCATCGACAACAGGCTTTCATGCATGGCAAGAACATACTAAGAATGTTTGTGACTCCTTCAGCAAGAAAGTCGCTGTCTTGAAACGGATTAAGTTCTTGCCAAAGACAGTCCTGCAAACTATTTATTATACGACAATTTTACCAAGTGTTTTGTACGGTATTGTCGTGTGGGGCTCGTGTTCTCAATCTTTGTTGGATGATATTGACCGCATTCATCTGAGAGCAACTAAAATTATCCATGGCTTACCCAGAGAAACCCACAGTTCCGATGTCACAAGTACAGCTCTCTGGAACCCAATAATTTCATTTTTATATCAAGAGACTATTTAACAATTATTCCATGCGTGCACGTTGGATATGAGATGATAATCATCTCGTATCCAACAAGTGGAATAATTGTTTTGTTAAAAACGCCCCCAAAATATAGAAAACTAGATTACAATAAAAATAAAAAGGGCCAAAAAATCACGCATATGCTTGCCGTGTTTGTAGATCATGGTATAATGGCTCATAACCCATGATGGCTTAGCCAATCAAAACTCTCGAATTGCATTATCCAATGATCCAGTTTTTAATAATAGTTATTAGTTTTAATATTTACAATGGAACCACCATTGATCCTCTGAGAAACTTGATAGTTAAACCTGAGACTAAATATAATTTTAGGAAGACTGCAAATATTGAGGTTCCCAGGCCACGGACTGAGATCGGCAGATCGTCTTTTAAGCGCAGAGCTGCCCTGTGTTGGAACTTCCTCCCTAATTCCTTTAAAAACTATACTAGTCTAAGTTATTTTAAGAGGTTAATTAGGGAAAATAAGACTGTAGCATTTCCTGTAGCATTTCTTTTTAGGTCAGTGGACTTTAAATATTTTTAGATTTTCAGTTGTACATGTGTAATACTACTGCAGAGGCCAATCATGTAAGAAATTCTTATATTATCTCAGTAGGTAATTAATACATTTTAGCTTAGATGTAGTTCCAGGTCCACATCAGGGCCCGGTTGTTCAAAAGCCGATTAACGCTAATCCCAGATTAAAAATTAACCATGGAGTTTATTTCTCTACTCCCAAATGCTGTTCAATGCTGATATTCGGCAAAACTTTACATTAGAAGAACTCAATCTTGAAAAACAAAAATAAGCAAAAGAAACCTTCACCAAAAAGTTGAAAACATGAAACCAGTGTTCTCGCTAATCCTGGATTAAGTTAATCGGCTTTCGAACAACGGGGCCCAGGACTTTAGTCTTGCCTATTTTGTAACCTGCTCAAATAAACTATGTATGTATGTATGTATGTATGTATGTATGTATGTATGTATGTATGTATGTATGTATGTATGTATGTATGTATGTATGTATGTATGTATGTATGTATGTATGTATGTATGTATGTATGTATGTATGTATGTATGTATGTATGTATGTATGTATGTATATGTGTATGTATGTATGTATGTATGTATGTATGTATGTATGTATGTATGTATGTATGTATGTATGTATGTATGTATGTATGTATGTATGTATGTATGTATGTATGTATGTATGTATGTATGTATGTATGTAGTATGTATGTATGTATGTATGTATGTATGTATGTATGTATGTATGTATGTATGTATGTATGTATGTATGTATGTATGTATGTATGTATGTATGTATGTATGTATGTATGTATGTATGTATGTATGTATGTATGTATGTAGAATCCTGGTGAACTGAGGTTCATTCTAATATAATCTTTAAGTAAAGTGATTTTAAATTGCTCAGTCTTGCAAAGAAATGGACTTGCAAATTGGACCGCTACAGTCATCACCTTGCACTCAGTGTCGGACTCCGAATGCAGTTTCACATCATTTATATAGAGGATATTACATGGCCGCGGGGGGGATACGAATTTTATCTTCGAGTGCTGAAAGTATCTCTCACGAGTGAGAGATACTTTCAACACTCGAAGATAAAATTCGTATCCCCAAGCAGCCATGTAATGTTCTGTTTAATTATTATATAGATACTGATGAAATTTCCACATAAAAGACAACTTTTTTTGTTCATTTTTCAAAACAGCAAAAAGTGGTGATCTATAATTTGCAAAATTCCCGTCACAGAAATGGTATGAAACTCGGATATAAAGTTATGAAGGAGAAATAAAGACAATAATACTTATATTTTCTGTTTGAAAAAGTCAAAATTCTAATAAAGAAGAGAAAAATTCTATAACAGCAAAAGCGTATCTTAAAATAGCATCATTTTGTGGATTCTTGGCTACTGTCACTTTCAATAATGAGTCTCCTTTTCTTACGCTTCGTGTCAACGAACTTCTGGACTCTTTACTTCATTTTTTGGGGGAGCTAAGTTAATGTTAAAGATGCCTCCTGTTATGTAATTTCTGTGAAACATTGTTTGGAGCCTATTCTCATTGAAGGAATTTACATCCAAGGTACAGTGTAGATGAAGTGGTAGACGTTGAAGCGATTCGATGCTCTGCCAGGGGTTGCGCTGTCAAGTTGTTTTCGGTCTGTGCGACGTTATTAGGGGCTTTGGTTGTCAAGGAAAGAATATGTGAAATACTTTCCATTTGCTTTTCTCAAAGAGAACTGTAATCGTTAACTGACTGTACATTTTTATTCCCCGTTATTTGAGTTATCTGGTTGGGACGAACTCCACTGTCCTGGAGTTTTTGAACTAAAGTTTTTCTACTGTGGTTTGTTTTGCCTGAAATTCCCGCTGCTTGTGTCATGTCTTTCATGACATTGTTTAACTTGTTCACTCCCATTGGTTGTGCTTTGAACCAGTTTTTGCCTTCCACTGATGCATGACTTTCTGTTTTAAAGTAATTTACAGACAAATAGAAACTTAAATCCGGTCCTAGCATGGATGGTGGTCGTTTTTCTCTGTACATCTTGTAAACGTGCACGGGATCACGATCTACAGAAATGGCATCATTGTTGGCATACATTCGTGGCTTGTTTGGCCTTTGATTCCGTGGATCCTCTCCTGTTCGAGTCTTTGTCAAACTTCAAAGTACTCCAGATCTTCTTCATCATCACTGTCAGTTTTTAAAATGACATCTCCCCATCGGAATTCTTTTTGTTCCTTACATCCGCGAAGGCCAAAGTGAATCATGTTGTTTAGCCACACCGTATTTAGTAGAGCTTGCGGTGAACCTAATCCAAGCAACTTTTTGTCAAGTAGAATCTCGATTTCGTCGTCCGTAAGAGCTGTTGTGGCTTTTGGTCTGTTTCCGAGTCCATGCCGCTTGAGTTCCTTTTGTTTTGCCTTCAGTGCATGTCTTGTTTTTTTAAAATCACTGTCTTTGAAGATGGTTTTGCCGTAAATCAAATGGCGTTCGACATTAGCCAAAATTCCGCGGAGCGATGACAGTTCATAATCTTTTCCAGTCTTGGTCCTTACAGCTAAAACAAACTGGCTCAAGTAGCTGTCTAATTCAGTTGGAGGAATCTTCTCTATTTCTCTGATTTCGTGGCGCTCTTCTACCAGAAAATTTTTGACTAATTTTAAGTTGTAAAAGGTCTTTCTTTTAGTGCTTGCATTTTTTTACCCCTCAAAGACCTTTATATAAAGATCACCAGTGACCTAAATTTAAAGATCGTGTCATTTGGGAAGAAGTGATTATTGAATATTATTGTTTGCACATTGGGCTCCACATTCCCCTGGGACTGAAATCAAAACCACCACCAGGCTTTTCAGAATGATCATAGATTACCAGGTATAAGGGTTCATACATGTGACATGTTATCGCTGTTCAAATTGATAGACTGTTTGAGTCGTGAATTAATGCATTTTTGAAGACTAAATTAATTATAAGTAATTACCTTTGAGAAGATTAATGACTGAAATTTGAATTTAGTTAACAGGGAATGCATGTTACTACTTGGAAGTTTTTTTTAGATTTTTATTCCCTTTGATTTTATTTACTTTTTATTAGTAGATTTGTAGAATAATTTGTTGTTACATGGACACTGTACTTGTAGTGGTTCTTTCTGTTAGGCAGGTTGGAAGGTGTTGCAACTTTCACACGTTGAAATAAATTCATGGAGATCTTTGTTCATGTTGGGCCAGTAGACCACTTCCCTTGCCCTTCTCAGGCATCCTTGAATGCCAATGTGGGAGTGGTGGAGTTTCTCTTTGATCTTTGAGCTCAGTCTCATTGGGATGACACACTTTGGGCCCTTGAAAATTATACCATCTTGAGAAGCTACATGTAACTCGCCTCTTATCGTAAAGTAGGGGCGTATCTCGATCAGTGGGCAGGCTGCCTCTTTGGTTTGGCCATCTGGTGAGAATCACTGCTTTCAAGGACTGCAAAACTGGGTCATTCACCGTTTCTTCACAGATTTCCTGGATTTGTGGCTTGGATACTGACAGGAAATTCACGGAATGGATTATTTCCACTTCTTGATCTGGCTTTTGTGGATGGTTTTCTGTTGTTAGGTACTGTAAGCTCTGGAGAGTGTATCAACCAAATACTGTACATCTCGGGGCCAGGCCTGTACTCGATGATGACATTGTACTGCATTAATGTCATCATAAGACACTGTAGGTGCTTTGGGGCAGCAGCAAGAGGCTTACCAAAGGTCATCCCCAAAGGCTTGTGGTTGGTCCACAGGGTAACCAAGGCTGTGCTTTAACGGCCATAAGACATTAATTTTGGCATGGGGCGACTGAGAAAAATTACTGATCACCCCGCCGGGCATTCTTGTCTGTACATGTAGTGTTACGTGCTGTAATAACCAAGAGATGTCCACGACCAAGGCATAAGTGAAAAGAACTCCGGAGTACGATATAAGCCACACACCAAAAGTGTGACAACGGGCGGTTACCCTTTTTCACTATCATTTAATTAGTTTTACACTGTTACCTCAGTTAAAGATTAAGTTAAGCAGTTGGGAAAGCAGGCTTACTGTCTTTCATGGTCATACAGGTATTGATCTTGATCAACTTCGAACTCCAAGTTCCACCGACTGTAGACAACAATTCTTGACTTTCTTGATTCACTGGATTCTCGGTGTGTGCAAACTTTTACGGAAGACTTCATAATGAACTCTGAACTCGTTGTCGTCTTCCCTTTTTAGCTATCATCTCTTTCTGCTCTCCGGAATCATGTACATGTAGCAAGATCTAAGGTTATATCTCCACCATTAGTCCATAGTTATCGCAGTTGATTATAACTTCCTCACAGTATCGCATTCATAGCAGAAGTTCAATCACAGCTGGCCACGAGGTTAAGCCCTCTGGCAACAGAGTTTTTTCTATTACTTACAAGCCTGCTTTTATACTTTTACTCTAAGCATCTAGAAAGTTCTGTTGCTATTTATAATAAATTACAAGGTGTACTATTTGTGGAAACTGCTGAGTCACATCAAAGAGAGTTCTGGAATATTACAGATTGTAAGATAAGTCTAGAAAAGTCTGGAATTGCATGACAGATAAACTAGAAGTAATTCTGATCCTCATAACACTAGATAAATAATTCTGTGGCATTAGAAGCCAAAAATTTGGTTTTGTCAGTGTTACTGACGCCTAGCCAAAAAAATTCCTTTTCACACAATATTTGAGTCGCTCATTCATGCTCAAGTTGACCTGGTGTTTTTTCCACATGATTGAACAATGTAACTTAATCTTGATTACCATACATCCTTAAAATATGACAATTTTCTTATTTTGCCTTTGGAATAAATGGTGTTAAGTATAAATACCGATATGCTGGTTTACTTAGTGTTTCAGAAGCCATTGATGTTGCAGCATTTCAATCTTTGCATAAAATGAAAGTCTTCTTTTATGGAAATTTCTTGTGTTTTTGTTTGCAAATGCAGTTATGCTGAGTTAGCTTGGCTAAATAAAGTGGATCACAGATCGCGTTTTTTCAATTTTTTAATCAACACCAGAGAGAATATTACATTATTTAGCAGTGAACTGTTTTACATGTACCAGTTTTCCAGGTCTCTTCTTGTGATTTTTAGAAAATTAAGCAATTTACAAGCAGTAAAAGACAAGTTTATATATATGCTGAAAAGAACTGAAGCACTTTCATTGCAAACCAAGTTTCAGATGTCAGATGTTTTTCATTATTTCAGGCCACCATATTGGTGGCATTGCTAAAATGAGGGCAAGGGTGTGGGGGTGAGGGGGAGGGGGAGGACAAGGGCAGGGGTGGAGTTAAGGGTGAGTATAATCCACGACAGATCTTTTCTAATGTAGCTATCTGAATTATTGATGCGAAGAATGAAAATTTGTCAGTCTGTACTGTCAAAAGTAATTTTCACTTCATTGAATTCACTTTCTTGCAGTTGCATATTTTGTATTTGTCTTTGTATAGTGTATTTGTATACACTTTATTATATTGTATTCAAGTCATAGTCAAGCTTGTACTGTACTTTTTCATGGTCCCTTTATTGGAAATACCTAAGTCTAAGCTTAAATGTTAGCTATCAAAAACACGAAAGCATAAATTAGAGAAGCCTTTTGTTTGCAATGGTATTCCAGAAAAGTGGTTTAATGAAAGTAAATTAACCAATGATTCACCTGATTATTGTAGTCAACCATGAATGTTCACAGAACATGAAATTTGAATTGTTCAGAATTATAGCCATCCTGGAATTAGAGCAACATACATGTACTGTAAGGGTGATTTTCTATTTTTCCAAAGAAAAAATGTTAAAAGTACTTTTAAAATCATCTTTTAATCTGTTTTGATCAAAGGCAATAATCACTGCTTACAATGGTATTACTAAACTGATCACTGATAACATTTGCTCGTTTTGGTTTACACGTGTAACACAAGATTGTTGTTTGGATCAATACCAACATGTCGGGTGTTACGGAAACTAAGACCTATGACCCTGGGATTGCAGTTTTATTACTACGAAAACTAAGACCGGGTCTTAGCTTTTGTACTACATGTATGAAAAGACTAGGGTCTACGAAAACTAAGACCCCTTGTAAACAGTGGAAATTACGGGGGAAAACCCCGTGAAAACTTACAACTAGTCAGAGATTTGGGTGCTGGATGTTGTCTCATACATGGTTTAATTTAAACAGACACAACACGATGATACACTTGAATGTTGTGTGACAGAAAAAAAACCAGTGACATTCGTTGATGCTTACTTATTGTCAAAGAAACTGAAGGAAGGTCTTTTGAATAACAAGAAACTCAGTCTGTTAATCCTTTGGTTGTAACCACTAAAATGTGATACTCGAGTCCACAATTAGCCCTAAGTCATGCAACCAATAAACGGATGCCGTAGATGGTCAATCGTAATACATACATGTAGATTTAGCAAAGCCTAAAAGCGGATCTCCTGTTTCTAACCCCAGAAAGCAACATAGTGTATGAAGTACAAAATTAATCATCATTAGTGCATACAGTTTCGGTGATCAAACACCTCTGAGCTGACAGCAATAAACAAACAAGCCTTGCAAACAATAACCAACAATTTTAATCAACAACTTAAACTGAAATTACATGCACAGTAATATCTTTCAGAACATTTTCTGTTTGACTGATCATCTTTACACCCTCACTCTTCAGTTTAGAACAACAGCAAAAATTACTAATCAAAAAAGTCAAGCTAAAGCAGACAGGAGTAGCAGATGACTTGTTAGGAAATTGTATAAGGTCTACCTTTTCGTGTCCTGTCTAAAGAAAAGTATGCGCGATCGCAGGTTACGATTTAGCAGAAAGAGTGGCTGAGATTTTTGGGATCTTCATATTGACAGTTTTCTTTCTAGAGCTGGTAGTCGACTGTATATTCTTAGAGCATGCAAGTACTATGGGTAGATCAGCTTAGTAAACTTTTCGACTCTTTGATGATGCCATTATTTCTATATGGATTAGAAGTGCGGGGCTCTGTCTATCAAGGCAAATATTTAGATCGGATTGACACCTTTTTTTGGCGAGCTTATCATTTTGGTTATACATGTACAAATAAGATGATTTTGATATCTGATGTAATATTGAGAATAGGGACAGTGATCTTTTCAACAGATCTTCTTCTTCTTCTTCTTCTTCTTCTTCTTCTTATTATTATTATTATTATTATTATTATTATTACAAGTGAACCACGGGAAAAGGCTTCGATCAGCAATCAATTTTTGAAGTTGTGGGTAAACAATGGAATTTCTGAAAACTTTATCCGGTAAGCTTACGCGTATTTGGTGTATTTTATTTGCAGCATTACCTTCCAACGCCGAGGGGAAGATTTGAGAAAATTTATCATGGAAAGATGGCAGGCAGGTGATGTAGTTATTATCTGTGGTGCTGTGGATAAGGATCTGGAAGTGGCAGCAACCACAAGATGATTTCTCCTTGCTGCCCTTTGGGTAGAAGATGCTGAAGAGAAGGTGCGCCGGTATGGTGTGCCAGCACCTACACCTAAGAAGATGAGAGCAATACTCAACATAGTAGTCAACCAGACAAGTTGGTATTATTCTTGCTCATTTGTTGATCCAGTACCAACGAAAGTGGTTTCCCTCTGTTGTGCAAACACATATAGTTCAGTCAGTGAAGATGAAAGAGAAATGGCTGAAGCGTTTCAGGCCGTCTTGAAAGATGGAGCTGAAATCCCTGGGTCAAGGAGGCACTATTGTGTCATCTGATGGCAGGTAATGATGAGTAAAATCTTACTATGAATCTTTTTTGTGGTGATAATACAACAGTTTCAGTAACTTAGAACTCAGCTTCAAAGGGAGGCTTAAGGGACAGAAAAAGCCGGCAGATAATGATACCTCTCCTGTTCACTTCAACCCGTTTTTATTGTTTGACTGCACTTCATGCATTGCTATCAAATTGAAAATGGGTTTTGAAGAGCTGTATACCCACTGAGCCCTCAAATTTCTAAAACATTAATCCCTTCAAATAGCAGTCCTGTACTCCTCTGTCTTAAGAATTTGAAGCACAAAACCCCTTCTACTGTATAATAATACCCTTGCAAATAAATGCAACCCCCAGTGGCTTAATCCAGGAATGATTTGCACTAAAAATATTGATAAACAACACTACTGTACATTTACATGTATATTAACTGCGTGAGTAAATTAAGAATTATAATTAATGATCATCGCAATTACATGTAATTTGCAGTTTTAAGCAGTATTAACGTTATTGTATGAAGCAATGGGAACTGGTTTGACATTAACAAGTATTCCATTTATATGATAGTTCTTGCGGTTGTGTTTGAAAATGGAACGTCTGGAGGGTGAAATTTCTAGTCCACTCTCAAGCTTATGATTTGTCATTTGAAAAATTGAAACACAATCCCTTCCAGTTAAAGGGTAGTACTGCACAAAACCATTGCAAGCGACTTTTTTTTTCATGACCAAAAATTATTTGGTTTGTTTTCATTATTTTTGCTTACTTTTTTTGTGGAAATGTAAGATAGTTCTTTGCAGAAGGTATTTAAAAAGTGGTCTTTAACTGGTTGAAATTTGGCCCTGATTTGATTTAATAATAATTATTGACATATCATATACAAAAATTGTGTTAAGTGCCAATACATACATGTACAACCTTTCAATAACTTTTAAAATTGGCCGTATTTATACTAGAGGACTAGTATAAATACGGGAAATAAGGTGGACGCATTAAACGTCAGACGAATTAAACGTCTCAAGTTAAGTGCGTCTAAACGACGCACTTAACAGACGCTTAGTCGTCTCAGACGTCTAAGCCGTCTAGTGTAAAGACGAGACGCACTAAACTGGGACGCACTTAGCAATGAAATGCACACAGTCTCTTTGGTGATTAAATTTCAGTATCTTTTGAAGAAAATTGTGAATTTGATTTCTAGCCGTCGAAGTTAAGTGCGTCCCGTGTTTATGTTAGTCGCACTTAGACGTCCTCTAGTATAAATACGGCCATTGATGCATAAACATGTCATAGCAATACTTTTTTTTCATATTGTGTGATTGTTTCATCACATCATATCCAATTTTTCAGCAGTTAACAGTGCATGACTGGCAAAATCAGTGTTAATAATACTATTGTGAGGTGGCACAAAAAATGAAGGTACTATTAAGTTCAAAAATAGAGCAAAACCTCTGGCTAACTCATTTTATGTAAAATAATTAATTATTTGTATTTCAAATGTACCTATCACCAAATTAGACAATGTTCCTGACCCAGGGCAAGTTACATAAACTTGTCAAATTCTTCACTGAAAACTAAGGGAAAGCAGTTTTGTCAAACTTCTTATGTATGCATGAAACTTCCCTCCCCCGACTCACCCCACCCCGGGGGGAAACCACTGACAGGTGCATTACAAATTCTTTATCAGCTATTGCACATGACAAAGATCTCCGGGAGGTGCAAGACTGGGCAGTTGCCCCATCTTCTTCCCAGAAGCCTAATGAAATATTGGAAGACTTGAAGGAACGTGTTCGCTATATGATGAATGGTAGGAAACCTGATGCAATTTTCAAGAGGCACAAGTCAACCCAAAAATCCAGGTATGAGAAGGCAACTGAAAGACAGGAGGATGGTTATACCCAGAAACACTTCAAATCTATACATGTGACTGAGGCGTACAAGGATAAGTTGAAGGGTAGAGTTGTTTGTGTATTTGACGACTACTTGACAAATGCACAAACATTTGAAGCACTCAGGAATCTTTTAGTTTCCTGTAAAGTTAAAAAAATAATTCTTGTTTCTATAGGGAAATTTAAAAGAGGAAATGAAAGTAGTTATATTCAAAGATATCATTCAATTGAGGGTAATTTATATCGTGAAGATTACAAAGCAACTTTTGTAAAACGTGAAGCGAGGCCTTTTGAGATAAATGATGATGCTAGGCGCAGTCTGGCAGATCTTAGGGAACTGGCCTGCCATTTGTGCTGATACTGAAAAGTAACACCAAACATTTTAAAGTGGTTTTCAATGTGTTGCCCTAAAACACAGAGCAAAGTAGTTCATTCAATCTCAGCAGCAGATGCAGGAAGTTAAATTGGCTAATCACAGGGAAAATGGAAGCAACTGGCAGTAAGCATAGGAAAACAACGGCACCAAGCGTGACAATACAAACCATAACAATCACAAAATTCCTTTTGACACTTTCTGACACATTAAAAACACTCTAATTTTCCTTGCCTCGAACATGAATAAGGGATTCTTTTGACGTTTCCTTGAAGGCTAGTGTTCAAAATGTACCTAATGTCTTCTTGAATTACTGGCTGATGATATCACAGACGCCCCAAGCTCAGTGTGAGGGAAGCCAACATTGCGGACAAAAATAGAAGGATTTGTATGTGAATCCGGATAAAAGGCTTGAGAAGATAATTACACGAGAGAATTCTTAATTTAAAATCCTTACTTGCAGGGCAGGGAGTGCAGGGATGGCGCAGTGGTGAGAGCACTCGCCTCCCAATGTGGCCCGGGTTCGATTCCCAGACTCGGCGTCATATGTATGTTGAGTTTGTCGGTTCTCTGCTCTGCACCGAGAGGTTTTTCTCCGGGTATTCCGGTTTTCTCCTCTCCTCAAAAATCAAAATTTGATTTCATTTGCGTTAACTTGTTAATTTCAATTTACAGTGTCCCCGATTAGTGCTCTACTGCGCTAGAAAATTAGACACTTAAATAAAGTTCTTTCCTTTCCTTTCCTTTTCCTTCAGTTGCCATTGTGGGTAGCTTCCTTCCTGTGTGGTTTTTAGATCTACAAGCGGCAACAGCGACGAAAACGTCACTTTAAAATGTAACTTTGCACAATCTTAAGTCTTTCGCGGTTATTTAATTTCGTTCACTTCGTACAATGTGGGCGAATTATCCTAAAATTGAATTTATACGAGCAGTTTCAGATTAAAAATATGGAATGAAAGATTCGCATTTGTACACTCACGTTGTCGTTAAAACCTCAAATTGGGGGATTTCACGTTGTTTTTATGCAAAGTGTAGTAATGAAATGCGTGCCACACGTGCAGCACGATTCTTTTTCTTCTTTTAACCAATCATATTACTGTTTTGTGGCGTTTTCGTATCCATAGCCATAGCCATAGCCGTCGTCGTTTCTTAAACTCCCTCTTTTCCAGATCCAACACAATTTGAACCATTTTTTCATATAATAATCTTCTTAAGCCTGTCTGGTTCACAAGTACGATGCAAATGCGAACGCAAGCACATGGAAATACGCACGCGCAATTGAGTATCCCAAGCTGACAAAGTCAACCCTAGAGGCATGGAACGAGTATTTATCACCTTGCATTTGCGTTACACTGGTTCAAACGTAAGAAGTGGAAACGCAAGAAAATGAAAAATTTTCCATTTCTTGTGTCTGCGTCGTACGTATCAATTAAGCTT
>NC_090889.1:39973939-39991439 GCF_036669925.1 Montipora capricornis | reverse complement strand
GTAAACGTATGCAAGGTCGAAACGTAACGTGGTTTTGAAATAGTTTCATTCACATTAACAAACTTTTCACCGTCCCACTTGTAAATCACAATTCCAGAAGACATTGTCGCAAATGCAAGGAATATAGAATCATTGATCGTGAAGGACTTGAGATCCACGACGGAATGGTCAAAGATCTGAGGGAATTTCGGGTCGACAAATTTCTTCCCCGACCATTTCATCACGTCTGAAGAATGGGAGGAATCCGAATCGTACCAGTTTGCAAAAACAATAAATGTTTCGTTGTCTATTGTTAACACTGTACTTGCCTCCACGTCGTGTGTTCTTATTTCCTGAAACTTCTCAAACGTCTTGTCCTTCCACTTGTAGATGGATGAGTTTATACTTTTAGAAATTCCATCGAAAAAATTCGTGACTACAAGGAAAAGTTCCGAATGTATTTTAAAGAAGTTCAAACTGCTTGCTCCCGAAGTTGAAATGTTCTGCCAAAGCTCGAAACTGTGTCCATTCCACTGGAAAACGGAAGAATTCAGATTGTAAATACCTTCATGCTCACGATTGGCGATAGCAATGTAATGTTTATCAGCGATCATAAAGTATTCGATGTCCCATGCCGCAATGGTGTCTATGGTCTGGTGAAGGATAAAATTTCCGGCCGACTCGTTTAGTTTGTAGATGCTAGAACCCACCTTGTAATCACGATTACTGTCATCATACTGAGCGAAGGCAATAAACAAACTTCCATCAATGGTGAACATTTCAACATTCTGGGCTGACTGTGTTGGCAGGTCTTGATATTTTTTGAAGTTATTCAGTTTGCCTGTACAATCTTGATTAAGAAAGAATATGGCATTACCCTTACAATATTAAATAGACATGATAATATAGTCGTGTAAACATAACAACTTTCTTTAATTTTCCAGACATGTTTCGACGGTACATCCGTCATCTTCAGTGTTACATATTTTGAAATCGC
Organism: Montipora capricornis; assembly: GCF_036669925.1. Taxonomy (NCBI): domain Eukaryota; kingdom Metazoa; phylum Cnidaria; class Anthozoa; order Scleractinia; family Acroporidae; genus Montipora; species Montipora capricornis. Next base: position 39,990,463 of record NC_090889.1, on the reverse strand, counting down.
CGTTGAATTTAAAGCGCGCGCGATCTTACAAACTTCGTTACATTGCGTTGTGAATATTGCGTATTAAATCAAAACAGAACAAAACAAAAATTTAAATGAGTGACGCTTAGTTCCTTACTGGGAGAGAGTCAGGTTAATGTGTTTCACCTGCTGGTTGAGATCGGGCTTCTCCCATTTTATATACATGGATTCCTTAAGCTTCACTTGGTACTTAGTGGCTGCAGAGTCCAGGATCTCGAAGCAATCCGGTGTGCAGGATGCCTTACAAAACTCTGAACTCTGCAGATGTTTAAAAACGTTCGAAGATCTGTCTGAAAGTAAGTGCTCGTGCACTCGTGTGGAGAAGTGTCGGCTGGTTTCACCAACATAACAAGCATTACAACTTGCACACGAAAATTTATAGACCACACGCGTGCGAAGCCCTACAGGGACAGCATCTTTCACATTAAAAAGATTCCTGACTTTGAAAGTAGTGAAGACTAACCTTATATCAATAGGTTTACATAACCGATTAGCAAGTTTGCGTATACACCTCTGTGCCGTGACTGAGAAGTGCCCAACGTAAGGGATTTTAAAGAAAAACTTAGGTGTTTCCTGGGGCTCGATTCCTGAATGAGACTGTGTTTTCCCTCCCTTGACTGCTGTCTGAATATATTTAGAAATATATTTGTTGATAAGGTTTTCAGGAAAGAGATTCCTCCGCAGAATGACAGACAATTTTTGAAGATCAGTATGGAACCCCATCCAAGTGTTGTTTATCTTAAAAGTTCTATCAATCAAGGTTTTGATTAACCCCAATTTGTAGGTAAAGGGGCAAAAACTCAGATAACTGGTGAGCAAACCTGTGAAAGTTTTTTTCCGGTAAACGGTGGTTACACTTTGGTGCGGGTCAGTGTTATTGATTAGAACATCTAGGAAAGGTAGAACATGGTCAGATTCCCGTTCCATTGTAAAGCGTATATAGGGGTGTTGATTGTTGATGTAATTGAGGAAAAGGGTTGCATCCCGTTCAGAGCGGAAAAGGCAAAATGTATCGTCTACGTAGCGACGATAGAATAAGACCTCTGAATCCCCGTATTGATCCAACCATATATTCTCATGGTGACCCATAAAGAGATTGGCGAGAACAGGGGCAAGGGGGGACCCCATGGCTACACCATCCACCTGGTCATAGAAGTTACCCTTAAACAGGAAGTGAGTTTCCTTGGTAGCAAACTCAAACAACCTTTTAAGCTCATGTTTACCAAGTTTCAAACCTGGGTTACCCTCAGTTATATACTTGACGGCAAGGTTAATACAATCATCTAGAGGGATGTTGGTGAAGAGACTTTCAACATCGAAGGACACCATGAACATACCATGCAAAGATAGCTCATTGATTTCCTTCACAAAAGTGAAGGAATCTGAGGCAATGAATGTGGATGGAATATGAGGTTGGAGTAGATTACTTAAGTATTTGGCCAAGCTGTAGTTGTAGGTGCCTATGGAGGAAACTATGGGCCGAAATGGTGGGGTGGAATTTGGCGCTCGTGGTTTGTGCATCTTAGGGAGACCATAGATCCTAGCAGGCTGGGATCCACTTGCCCCTTTACCTACAAATTGGGGTTAATCAAAACCTTGATTGATAGAACTTTTAAGATAAACAACACTTGGATGGGGTTCCATACTGATCTTCAAAAATTGTCTGTCATTCTGCGGAAGAATCTCTTCCCTGAAAACCTTATCAACAAATATATTTCTAAATATATTCAGACAGCAGTCAAGGGAGGGAAAACACAGTCTCATTCAGGAATCGAGCCCCAGGAAACACCTAAGTTTTTCTTTAAAATCCCTTACGTTGGGCACTTCTCAGTCACGGCACAGAGGTGTATACGCAAACTTGCTAATCGGTTATGTAAACTTATTGATATAAGGTTAGCCTTAACTACTTTCAAAGTCAGGAATCTTTTTAATGTGAAAGATGCTGTCCCTGTAGGGCTTCGCACGCGTGTGGTCTATAAATTTTCGTGTGCAAGTTGTAATGCTTGTTATGTTGGTGAAACCAGCCGACACTTCTCCACACGAGTGCACGAGCACTTACTTTCAGACAGATCTTCGAACGTTTTTAAACATCTGCAGAGTTCAGAGTTTTGTAAGGCATCCTGCACACCGGATTGCTTCGAGATCCTGGACTCTGCAGCCACTAAGTACCAAGTGAAGCTTAAGGAATCCATGTATATAAAATGGGAGAAGCCCGATCTCAACCAGCAGGTGAAACACATTAACCTGACTCTCTCCCAGTAAGGAACTAAGCGTCACTCATTTAAATTTTTGTTTTGTTCTGTTTTGATTTAATACGCAATATTCACAACGCAATGTAACGAAGTTTGTAAGATCGCGCGCGCTTTAAATTCAACGACGATTTCAAAATATGTAACACTGAAGATGACGGATGTACCGTCGAAACATGTCTGGAAAATTAAAGAAAGTTGTTATGTTTATACGACTATCTATATTGTTGCTGCTATCTAGACATGATAATATGAAATTAAATGAATTTGCGCTAATACAAACTTTTTTTTTCAAAAGTTGTTTTTTTTTTAGGTTTGGACACAATTTCGAAAGTGTTTCCTTCGTTTTGGTAAGAACCCCAAGTGAGATTTTTTAGTTTTCTTTATCGACTAGTAGATGGAGTCCGTCAGTGTCGCGTACCATGAACGTTATTAGGCCATCCCCTTCTTTTTTTCGTTTACCGTCGTCCGACCGACCCAAATTTTTGGTATTAAAAAAAAATGGAATTACGTAGTTAAACCATTTTTCAGTTTAAATAGCTCTTTTAATCCGAAAAATGAGCGTAGTAACAACATAGAAAAGGCAGGAACAAAAACAGGAACACTTTTACAGAATATTGTGCATTTTGTTCATCCAAATATGTAAATATCAACTTTTGACGTCATCCTTAGACCTACCCCGGGAAAACGAGTAGCTTTTACGGGAAGGACGCGATCACACGACCATTTAATGAATTCAAAATGGCACTAGCCGTACCCGTGCGTGAAAATCGGGGATTCTGACTACACTAACACGAGACTTCAATGTGAAAATAGTTTATTATGGGCACGTCAGTCAGTCTGCTTAAGAAAATGACCTCCGTTTACCTGAATTGGTTACAAACTGGACATCAGATAACACCGCCCGTGAAAATAGACAAAATATACTACATTACTGTAGGGATAAACTAAGCAACAGTGCCGTGTCAGATACGAAAAACCACCAAAAACCACCCTTTAGAAGTGGCCAAAATTATGTGGAAACCAGACCCCGAGGAAAAGGGTATACTACTATACACAAGGAAAAATAAGCAGACAGCGCAGTTCAAAAGTTAAGCATAAAGTGAAAGCATCAGCGACTGACAAACGTAGAATGACAAAAAACTCCCGCCAAACTCCTAAATAGTCCTAACCTATCCCAAAGCCACCTACGGTCCTCTACGTCGTGCCATCAGAATATAACTCGTTCCCATGTCATTCGACCGTCAGAAATTACACTGTCTTAAGGTGTCGAATGACATCCACCGACTTTTCCGCCATATTGATTTTGGGTTCATGTCTTGTTGTTTCCAGGCTCCAAAGCAATGATGCTTGAGTACCAGGCCTCCTACTCCGAGACTTCTTGTGATATCTTTTAGGTTAGGCCCGAACCGACCTACCCAATATCAGGAAACGCATTCGACGGTAAGGGGATGGCCTTAGCTTGCTTCAAATCTGTTCAATGTTTGAGTTTTTAGCTTTTAGGCACAAATATAAAACTTTATTGACACTCCCTCCGGCAATATGCTAATTAAGATAACGATAAGCGACATAGGGCCCGGACGCACTGGGCAAATTTTTGTTCATTTTGCGAAAAAATCTGTCACTAGTTCCCTGAGACAAGTGCGCCCGGTGATTTTTAGTTCTACCAAATTTTATCAAGGCTTACCAAACTTCAAAGACGCCGTTGTCCTGCCTCGGAGCAGGACAAATTTTGGTCAGGCGTGAAATCTGACAGATTTGTTAATTTACATGCCATGATTTGAAGGAAAACGTCAATCAAGAAAATATGATTTCTATTTTTAGTCGGAGTATTTCAGTCCGCCTTCTACGGACAAATCTGTTGTGGTACTCTAGAACCAGTTGCAGTCGAACAAGGTGAAGCCTCCACTGGCATAGTAGAAGTAGCAACTGCCTCTGCTGGAGTTGAACTCAAAGAAGAAAAAAAAATAGAATACAAGCAATAATATGCCGAGGGAACATATTCGATCGAAGCTGTTAAAGATCACCATAAGCCCATGACTCCTGAGATCTCATGTAACCTTTCCGGCGAACAAAGCGCAAGCGATGGAGTTTATTTTCGTGTGATTGACACTTGTGGTTAACAAATATTTTGCTGTGTCTCAGTGCGCCCACGTTTGACAAATTGAAAATTTGGCAGAGACAAATTTTGTAGAGATTTTTCGAACGGTCAAACAAATTTTGTCAGTCCAGTGCGTCCTCAATTCCATTAGTAGGCCAGGTGACTTAGCTACACCTGTAAAATGGTCTATTTGGCAGATACAATGTAAGTTGACAAATTTAAGCTCGTTTCAAGTAGGGATATTAATGCAGTGATCATTTATTCATACTTCCATATGATGGCACAAGAATATGTAACGTTTGCAACTTACTAGAGCAATTTGAAGGTTCGTCGCTTTTATCCCCACAATCGTTGTCCCCATCACAGAACCATACTTGCGGGATGCAGCGGCCATTGCGACAAGGAAACTGATTGCATGAACAATGTGTTTGCGGGGGTGTTATAGGGGCTAAAATGCAAAAAAAGACACAAGGAACAAGGTATTCAGAATTATAAGGACTTAACGGCATACTAAAACTACATGGATACTTGGGTTCAAGAAAAACCTCTTAACGGTTTTCAGTTGAGTGTTGAAAGTAAATAGCGAATTACTTTGGTTTTGCATTACTTCACTCAGTGATTGACTCAAAGTTCTCGCGCCACTTTTTCAACCAATCAGAAGTGAAACCAAGACCAGTCGTGGCACGCGCGTGCACATTTTCCCGCGTTTTGTGTCGGCTGCGTGTAATTACTTCGAGTTTTGATTGGTTTACTGGATTGTCTCTGTCCTTTTTGATTGGCTAAAGTAATTACTTCGCTTTTGGTTTTACGACAATCATTTGAAAACCGCTCTAAGCGACATATTAAATTCTGTGTATAAATAAATGCCTAATTAGGGGCCAGATTACAAGGTGAGTTTCAGGCAGCGTTTCCTCGAACGCGGTTTCACATCGGCATTGGGTAGGTACTTGGTGTATTTTTTTCTATTGTTTGAATTTCTTTTAAACGAGGTAAAACCTTGAGTAATTATACAATAACCTTAACGCTAACCCTAATTACCGTGTTTAGATAATTTTAAACAAAAGATAACCACTAAATGACAAATACACCACGGCACTGTTTTACGACTTCGAAACCGCGTCAAAATCGATGAAGGTTGGATGGGTTTACAAAGAATCGTTTTCGTTATGTTTACATCATGCCGAACTCATCACAGACGAGAGGGAGACATAATTCTCTCACAAGATTGTCCCACCAGACACGAGTTCCTCCAGGTCGAATCCAGAAACGTTGACTCCTTTTTTTTCTTCATCACTTTGCTGGAGAGAACCACCATTAACATTTGAAATAGCTTCTACCTATGGTGCTTTTCAGTTTAAGGACAGCATGCATGAAAATTGAAAAAGCAAAGTCAAACCAGAAATCAAAGTGATGGTACTAGTGAGCAAACGCTGCACTGCGTGCAAATGATTCATTATTTTTTTAACCTAGCAATGCAATTTTTGCGCCAAAATAGTAACCGTATTCAAATCTATGCGGTTTGACCGTTTACACGACAGATGAAACCTTATCGTTTTGAAAACGCTCCACTTTTGGCAGCGTTTTCAAATCGACCCAATTTCGGCAACGGTATCAATTGGTGTCGTGAAGACAATAGGCGTAACCGCGTTTGTGTAAAACGCTGCCTCAGCCCGGGCACAAAACGCAAATTTCCGTCGGAAACTTTACTGAAATGCAAAAACACAGTCGATGGGCTTGCTCACGTTCCTTTTTCAGCCTGGGGTTAAAAAATGACATGCTTGGATAGCTATTTCATGGATGTTTCAGCCGTTTGACAGGGCTCAGGAATTTGAAATAACATTGTTTGTCAACGGTTACAGAGTCCATGGTCTTGGTGCTGACCAAAAGAAGAGCGGACTCCGGGGACGAGATTGATCTCAGTAGTAAATTTTCAATGGAAATTTGCGTTTTGCACCTGGGCTGAAATGAGCTTTTAATCGCAACAAAATTTCAGCGCGGTGGGCGGGGCGAAATTTCAGCCCTGGCTGACACTCATCATGTAATCATGCCCTAAAGACGTGAGAGAATTATATTTCGCAGATTTCAGATTTCAATTGCAACACCATTATCATATATTTTACCTTAAAGTGTACCTAACCCAAAATATTATTTTTGCTAAAATGAATCTTTGCCCCGGCCCTGTTCGAAACGCATTGCGGCCATTTTTTCCTTTTTCTAACAAATCCTGCCATTTTATAGGCTTCAAAACTTGCGAAAAACCAATCATCTTCTGTTCACGACCGAGTCAGAAGGGGAGTGGGTCTACTTCTGTTTTGACCTCACAAACTAATTTACATTGCGTTAACTCTGTAAACATGCATGCAAAGTAGATTGTAACGTCAAATCAGGAATAGACCCACACCCCTTCTGACTCGGTCGTGAACAAAAGATGCTTGGTTTTTCGCAAGTTTTGAAGCCTATAAAATGGCAGAATTTGTTAGAAAAAGGAGAAAATGGCCTCAATGCGTTTCGAACAGATGCAAAGATTCATTTTAGCGAAAAAGATACTTTGGGGTTAGGGGCACTTTATCTCCTTGTGCTTTCGCTTCTAAGGCCCGTTAAACGTCGCATTTTACATGCGCCGACTCTAATGCAAATGAGCGAAAACAATAGATTTTTCTCATTTGCATTAAATTCGGCACATGTAAAATGCGACGTTTAAAACGGACTTAAAAGTCCTAGCAAGTAGCGTTGAGTTGACAGTATAACCCATTAACCCCTCCAATACACTTTTGAGATGCATGGGTCTATCAGACCAGAAAGTAGGAAATAGCTTAAATCACACGCTGCGAAAACTTGGTCTACTGTAAGCACGAGTTAATTGTTATATGCATTGTCCTATAACGGTGCGTGCGTTTTCTATTCAGGAGTCAAACCCCGTTTAGGCGTCGTGATAACTGATGATTGTTGATGTTTGTTCCAGCTTTCACGAACGGAGCCTTTCAACACAAATTATCATTCACTATCATCAATAAAGTATCATGGCCGCCTAAACGACGGCTCAATCGACCACGAATAGGACAAACGACCAATTTCACTTATGAGAGTTGATGCTTCTGACGAACCTTAAGCTAAAAAACCGCGATTCAAAACGAACTAGTCATAGAGCCAGTACGGATATAAAAGCGAGCAAAACTACTGATTTTAATTTTACCCGAACATGATCGTCCATCACCAGTAAAGCCTGTCTTGCATGTACAGTTGAAGTTTCCAGCCGTATTTGCACAAACTGCATTTTCATCGCAATCATGGATTCCAATGCTGCATTCATCGACATCTAAACAGCAAGAAAGGACACAGGTACTGAATTAACAATTTAAAACTTTGAAAAAAATATCGAATTATACACTTTGATCTTCGTTCACTATCATCAACTATCATCAACTGTGTAATGATTCTGAATATGGCGAAAGCAAGACCATTCTATTTCATATGACTGTTGATGATTCTAACGAACCTTGGCCTATGAGGGCGCAGAACAAAACGAACTCCGAGACGGGTATTTCCAATACGGATAAAAGCGAGAACACAACCGGTTTTGAACGAAACATGACCGTCCATTTTTAAAATGTATTTCTCCTTTCTCAGAGCCTTTTCTTTCCTTCTTTAACTTAGTAGCTGCCACACTTGAACGTTTTATGTTCTTTGGAAAGCAACAAAAAAAGTGATGACGTTTTCCGGCCTTTACCTTTTTCGCAGTTTTCTCCTGTAAATCCCCGTGGACACTCACAGGCATAGTTCTCCTCAGTGTATCCCAGAAGACACTTTCCATTGTTGAAGCATGGATTGTAACAGCAAGGATTCTGATGAGGCAAGATAACTGAATATATCAACTTCAGATCACCAGGCACGGTGACTAAAATTTATTATTAACGAGGTATTTGTAGTACGTTTTCCCTCCTTTTGGCATATAGCCCACCGTTTCCCATCACAGTAGTAGATTAAGATATTGATCAAATCGTTATCAGTATAGCCATGTGTCATTTCGAAGTTTTGGTGCAATATTCGTGAGTACCCTAGTAAGTTTCACATCCCACGTACGACTGCACCTTGATGTGTAAAGTGAAAGAAAATCTGAGAAAATAATGATGAAATTTAGCCTGTGATAAAATGAGAACATGAGAAAATAACGGTTCTCTTGACGAGAAGCAATACACAACTTTAAGTTAAGTTGGAAAGGGGTGAAATCTGGCCCAAAATACTTCGGTTTTAATTTAACATGACATACCTTTGTGCCTCTGTATGTCCAATCGCGTCTTGGCTTGAGATCTTCAGGGTGCTGACAGTGGTCCGAATCACTCAGTTCACAGATAACGCTGCTTGGAGATTTTCCGCTACCAATGTTGACAGACACACACTTGTTTTCCAAGAGACACCAATGCTCGCATTCGCCTTTTCCCACAGTGAGATTCATAAACACGTGTCCTTGAAAGTATTGGCCCCTCTGTACAGGAAGAAGGTGGATGGTTCGACAAGAACGATCTACGAACAATGGCACAAGTCAATGACACTTAGTGCAAATATTGCAATTTTACACAAACCAATTACTAATAGGAAATTTGCGGACATCACTAACAGCCGAAGATCACAAAAAGTGATGCAATAACTCAACGACTTTCAACATGGGCTACATCAATTAAGCTGCAACTCAACGATTTTCTTCTTCCCCCCTCTCCTCCTCTCTAGCCTTTCTAACAATTGTATTTCACACAGAGTTCACGGTGTTGAATCGGGCAAAATCCTTCCCCGGAACTGAAGAAGTTTTTAGGCACTCTAAACACGAAAAATTGTGTTATTCCGTTTGAAAAGAAAAAAGTGCCAACCGCCTCACTGATATGTTAGGGAGCCTACGCGCAAGGATAAAGACCACGGGTTTCGAGAACGTTGTCTTAAAATATTATTTCCCGTTAGAGCAGTTTTTAAATGATTGTCGTAAAACCAAAACCAAAGTATATACTTTGGCCAATCAAAAAGGACGGAGACAATCCAGTACACCAATCAAAACTCGAAGTAATTACACGTAGCTGACACAAAGCGCGGGAAAATGTACGCGCGCGAGCCACGATTGGTTTTGGTTTCACTTCTGATTGGTTGAGAAAGTGGAGCGAGAACTTTGAACTAATCACTGAGTGAAGTAATGCAAAACCAAAGTAATTCGCTAATTACTTTTGACACTCAATTGAAAATCGCTCTATTTGTAATAATTTCGCGATTACTGCATGTCGTTCGGCATGGAAAGTGTGTATAATGATTCCAGGATTAGAATTGTTATGAATGGTGTGGATGTTTGGAGACAAAATTTAGCAATGTATCGTTGTTCTGACAACCGCTATCCTATGTCAGGAGCTCATTAAGAGGAGCCTCTATCTCCCATTCTTGGCCTCGGAGTCAACCCTTTCCCGAGTAGATTTATTTATAGAACACCTCCCTTGGGAGATTCAGCACGCTCACTGTTGTAAAAGCCAATCTCCCTTGGGAGATTCAGCACGCCCACTGTGGTAAAAGCCAATCAAAACAGAGCTATCTCAGCGTCAAGGGAATTATGATACTTTTCGCGAGAAAAACCTGTTCCTAAAAATAAATTTACTCGGGAAAGGGTTGACTCAAGGAATTAGATGAGATAAAGGCTCCTCTTGATGAGCTCCTGCCTATGTGTAGACTGACTATCCAAGAATACTTCAATATCTAACTCTTAATATCTTGTCTTGCTAGAGCGGTTTTCAATTGAGTGTCGAAAGTAATTAGCGAATTGCTATGGTTTTGCATTATTTCACTCAGTGATTGGTTCAAAGTTCTCGCGCCACTTTTTCAACCAATGAGAAGTGAAAACAAAAACCAGTTGTGGCTCGCGCGTGCACATTTTCCCGCGCCTTGTGTCGGTTACGTGTGATTACTTCGATGTTTGATTGGTTTACTGGATTGTCTCCGTTCTTTTTGATTGGCCAAAGTAATTACTTTGGTTTAGGTTTAACGACATTCGATTGAAACTCGCTCTATACTCAGACACCGTTTGAAACTATTTGATAACTGCACTTGAAAACTCCAGGTGAACTCGAAACTACTATAGATGATGGATACTGAATACACGCAGGCACATGTGCAAGATATATATAAGAACATGTTAAAATGTTATAATTCAACTTGAATACCGTTGAACGATCGAAACGTCGTTGTTTTTTAACGTTAACTTCGGTTTATAGTAAAATCCACTCCTAAAAATTGTTTCATTTGAAAAAAAAAAAGAAAAATGTCAATACTGAATACTCTTTGGCATATACACCCCTATTTAAATTGGCATCACGTGGTAACTTGACATCAAAATGACGTCACAACTTGTAACACAACATCGTCAGGTGCTTGAGTCATCCAATTAACCTCCAATTTGGTCATTTCTCGTTGTTGTCAGAACGAGAACAGCAAAGAGGTATATCAAAATGTAAAATGCACGAGCGGGGCCTGGAGAGCCGTTGTTTTCGTATGGAAAATCGGAAAATTTCGAGTGCAATTTGGAATAAATGAGCGTTTCAAAGATGAACAAAAACAGGAGCCCATCTGGAGCGTGCAACTTCCATACAGCGTCTGTAAAACGGCGTTTTCACAAGTAGGTTTATTTTTAGACTAGCCCTTCCCGCGAATTAGGTCGAAAAACAAAGGCAGTTCCGGTTCGGTGACCCTATGACGTCAGCTTAATTTCTTGTAATTGGTCATCGGGCTCCTGTGGGAGTCTAATTAGCGGGAAATTCAATCTAAAAATAACCTTACTTGTGAAAACGCCGTTGCACGAACACAGTAGAGTTGTAGGCTCCAGATGGGCTCCTGACAAAAAATTAGGGCGAGTGCAATTGGTAGTTTTTAGAAAAAAATATTAACCTCTTACTGGCCGAGCACCGAGGGCCGCTCTGGGGGATAATATGGTCTTTAAGATCTACGACGTCGACGAAAACGCCCCTTCAAAATATGACTTTGCAATATCGTGAGTCTTTCGCGATTAGTCTATCTCGTTCACGCCAGACAATGTTGTCAAAATATCCTAAATTAAATTGGGCACGAGCGGTTTCAGAGTAAAAATAGTGAACGATAGGTTCACATTTGTACACTCGCGTTGTCGTCTAAACCTCAAGATAATATTTTGGTGATTTCACGTCGTTGTTGTGAAGAGAACCGAAAAATAGTCGCTAAAATGCGTGCCGCACCTGCAGCACGATTATTGTTGCTTTGTAGCGTTTACGTTGACGACCGCGTCGTAGATCTTAAAGTCGCTATTGGACCGAGATCGTGGCAGTATAGATTTGCCACAAGTCGACCTCAGGAAAATCCCAGGAAAAAATGTTTTGGCGAGCGAAGCGTGATATTTCGGACGCGAAGCAGATGAGCAATCGTCGCGAGAGGTCGACCTTCGTCTGCGCGCTATCTGCATGGGGTGGCCCATGAGACGAAGGACTTTTGAAAGGCTAGTGGCAGTACGGACCTAGCGCAGCAACTGCACACAGGCTCTCTATGCGTCGAATGGCGCGCGGTTAACAGCTGCATGGGAGGGGATTGGAGCTCCTTTTCCCCGCTCGCTCCAACTCCCCAGCTGTTGACCGCGCGCCATTCGACGCACGGAAAGCCAGTGTGCAGGCTAGTACAAAAACGAGAGAGGGTCCCGAGCAAGTGAGGTTAGTCAGTTGTTTATTGCATGGCATCGTTTCTTTGCGCGATCGGACACTTCACAGCTTGGCGAATATTCGTAATCTTTGTCTTTCATCAGCGAACTATGAACGGTAACGTTTTACGAGTGAAACTAAATTCCACGTGTTACATGTATAATTGTACTGCTATAATTCCATCGTTCCATTGAATTATAGCAATACAATTCCAAAGTTGTATTGCTATAATTCCACTTGTTATAATCGTCCTAAATCAAATAATTTCCCGAGGCTAAAAGGATCGGGAAATTATTTGATTTAGTATAAAACGCGCGTGAAATTATTCCTAAGTTTCATTCGTCACCATTTGATTACCCATACTAATTAAAGCAGTTTGTTTTGTGGCGATGGCGTAGTTGCTTAATTAATTAAGCTCTCTATTTGCTAAATGAAACCCAGGTTAACTTCCCGGCCACTTGCGCTGCAAAGAGTCAAAAGAGGGTAAGGGACTGGCCAAACAGAGAATGTTTGGCGACCAAACAACATCAAACATTGTTATATAGCGATGTTTCTCGTGACGTCATCTATTGTTATTAATATGCCAACCAGAACCTAATTGGCTGTTGAAGCAATGACTTCTTTTGTTCCGTGGTTGGCTAATTTGAATATCAAAAGAATTGTGACGTAAATGTTTGTAAACAAGAAATATCGCTATAGCTTAATGACTCGTCCCGATGGAAACAGTTCACTTTGTTTTCCTCGAATTTCAGTGTTTCCCTCGGCTGTGCCTTGGGGAAACATTGAGATTCTCGGGAAACAAAATGAACTGTTTCCCTCGGGACCAGTCATTAAGTGTTTATTGTTTGGTGACCAAACATTTTACCACTTGGCCACCTTGTTTGGTGCTGTTTGATCGTGTTTGATAAAATTTGAAAGGCCATCAAACATTCGATCAAACAACTTAAAACATTACTTTCGTTCTCGTGTTTGATAGCCGAACTTTTGTTCGTTTAGCCAGCCGTATCAATAATGTTTGGCGCGCCCATGCGTTCCACGCTAGTTCAGCCGCTTGTATCCACCTGCTTTTTACGTATTTGTGTCCCATAGTTCAAAATGTTTTACCATTTGGCCACTCACGTCAACATCAGCATGCTTATTTCAAATGCAAGATAACTTGAGAAGTTTCATAAATTAACGAATAGTGGCTCCAGGTGTACTGGCCTGTACCGCATGTAGTCAGATTTTTTTTTTTTCGTGTAAGACTGTTCAAATAAAACTCACCTTGTTGAGCCTCTGTATTGTTTTCAAGAAAAGCCAGCAACAGCACTGAAACCATTAGCCAGTTGAGAATAGAAAGCCAACAGCATTTCATACTTGGAACCTAACAATACAAACTTTCATGCGTTGTACAACTTCCTTCACAAAGGGTTGGCCTGTTTTAACTTTTTGGAGTAATGAGCTGTTGTTATTCATCAGCCAAACTGGAAGTTCCAAAGTATACAACTGTTTTTCAAGCGATTACCAATAACATGAACGGTCACTATGAACAAATATAACCTGGAAAAACATCCGACATATTGTAAACATCAGATCAAGCCTAATGAAAGGACAACTAAATTAGATACCTTTTTGCCAGTTTGTTCACAAGTTACTAAATTAGGTGTGATTTGGTCATGCAGAAAAGAAGAAGAACCCTTCACTTTATTAAGTTCACTCGTTAGCTTCATTAGAAAAGTAATAAATTGGATGACTATAATGCTGGTTTATGGTTCGTAATTCAGCGATGCAGTTGAATGATTACAATCGAAAATTTATCCGGTAGTGAACTTATGCTTGTCCAATTTAAACTGTGACAATCAGATCCGGCGTAAACTGCCCTTACGTGATATCGCGTCGTGAAGTCTGAGCTTTGAGTAAACAGGATTCGACTTTACGTGCCGGAGAGTTTAAAGCTCTAAGATAAGTTGATTGTCAGGTCGTTGATGTTCGTTGTTAAAGCGAGGGATACAACACGGCCAAATAACGTTTACCATTTTACCATATGTCTCGCTCACATATGTTCAATTTCTGGGTTCTTAAATTGAATTCTTATGCACTTTTTGACTGAGTGGGAGGGCCGGACGGGGAAAATATTTGGTACGTGCGCCACGACCGAAGGCCAAATATTTTCCTGTCCCGCCCGATCTCTAAACTCAGTCAAAAAGCATTTTATCACTTGGATTCTTTAAACTAGTTATAAGTACTCAGAAGATGAAGTTTGGACAAAAAAAAGTTACTAGGTTGCACAAGAAATTTATCTAATACGTTGTTTGTATTTGATTTTCTGGCTGTAAATAAGTTGTATCTTTACAAGCGACGAAATCACCTAAAATCGCATCAAACAGAGCAGTACGTGTTCCTAACAAGGCCGTACGGCTTTTGCGGCCCTTCTCGCGCTAATGCACTGCCTTCATAAGGGGATTCTATTTCTCAACAGTTTTGCAATGGAAGCGCGCACGGCGCCGTACGGGCCATATATCACGTCTTAATAAAGGTCCGAGGTTCCGGTAAACGAAATTCGACTTTACTTAACTCAATTCAATATCTTGATGGATCATGAAGATTTTTTTACTGAAGAGGCAGGTGGATGATGTTTTGCGCATGACAACAAACTTCAACATGGTACTCGAATATAAACAACTACCATTCATAGCACATGTCAAGCCGCTTACATATGTTGATCGCTTGATTTTTAAATCGCGAAGATATGGGACTGTTTCGTTTTACTGAAAGGTCAATTTTTAATTAAAGCACACGGACGACAACAAAGGGCAAGACACGCGAATTTGAATAACGCTTACAATTCATACCATATGTTAAACCGCTCACAAATGTTGATTACTTCCTTTCTTTATCATGGGGATATGTTGATTACTTTGTTCTGTTTTACTAAAATGTCAGATCGTTGATGTTGGTTTTTAAACCACAACATACCCAAATAACGCTTACCATTCTCATAGCATACGTGGGTGGTAGGGCCCACACATGTTCATGGCTTCGTTCTTAATTAAAGCGCGAGAATTGTCGATTGATGGATCCACAAAATGCTGACCATGTTATGCAAAAGAGAACAAATAATAAATAAATAAATAGGAACCAGGTGCCGGGAAAGGGGGACATGGCAGTTATTATTACCACCATGCACTGTTCAACATTAAATGGTCAGGAAAAATACAGGACGATGATGCGCTAACATTGTGACACACAGCAGACCTCTGAAGCTTATTTCAACAACATTCCTTTTCGTGCCCGCTTTTAAAAAGGGATCTGACCCACACCGAAGCAACATGTAACATCCTACTTTGACCCAACCTTTTAAAAGTCCTGTTGAAAATCTACCAACTCCACTATCGCATATCCAAGTGTGAATGTGTCAGTACATTCCCCTTTCCCAAGTACTTCAAAGGAAGGATCGGTATTTGTTCACGTGACTGTGAATATGCACACTCTAAGCATATCTAACTAAACACGTGTACGAAAACCGGGCTTGGTCAACGCTTAACGTGTAGTATACTCTATTCTTCGGATAGCGACTTATCCACTGGATAAGTTATCGGGCCTTCGGACAACTGAGGCCCTTTGTTATTTGTCAAAGATTTGACAGGGGAGGAGCGGCGTTTATGATATTTGATGGGAATCTTCGGGATCCCTAGCTTGTGCTTTCTTAGGACTTAGATTTTGAATCGGGTTCAGAGCCTGGTTTTCACTTGAGACTCAAGGACAAGCAACATACGCAGATGTATTAGCGAGGTTCTAATTAGAGTCTATTCTTGTAACATAAGGTACCTATGATCATCAAGCTCTGTTTGTCACATTAGAACCTTGCGTGACTTAGCACGAATGCTTACTTGAACTTTGTACCGGCTCGGTAGGCCATTCAGAATTTACCTTGACACTGTTCTACGAGTCAGAATAAGTGATCGTAAGCCTTTTCTACCTCTTTTTAAATACGATATACATAAAGATATATGGTGAGTTACTTTAGAAACTAAGCCCCTTTATCCATATTCTTTGTTTCTATTTCATTTCGGAAACTATTGGATTGCAACATTTCCAACATGGCGCGCTATTATCATTGGAGACTTCCTTCACGGGGTGCCTAATGGCTTACAAACTGCAAAACAGCAAGATATGAACAATAAATATCGTCTATCCATTTCAGCGTCTGTAATCAAATAATCAGAAAGCTACTTATGTTCGATTTGTTTGTGGCATTTTGTTTTTAGTAAGTCGTAAACAATCACAAACGATCGGGTTGCTCGTTGCAGGTATCGCAAAATATGGAGTTCAGTCAAGATTTCCACGGTAACGTACCACAGACATGGGACCCCGTTTACACGCGTCCGGATATTTTCGAAAACGGAGACTTTTTTCTTCCTTTTTGCTTTCGTCCACCCCAATGCGGAATTCGAAAACGCTCTCCAGCGTGTAGATTTATGAAAAACGG
>NC_090889.1:39961439-39968939 GCF_036669925.1 Montipora capricornis | reverse complement strand
GAAGAATGTTAATCATAATTTTGTCGCTTTCAGAGTTTAACAAAATACTTTTTAGCGAAGAAGCTACCGTCTTTTGTGTTTTAATTTTGTTGTAATATTTAACTGAATATTTACCGATACATTTCATCTGTCGGGTCACAAAGCCTTCTTTGTCAGGTTATTGACTCGAGACCCGACTCCTATCTGGAACACTGTTGAATGTGCTGCAACTGGATTTTCCCAGGAGTTATACTGGCTGGGCCAATCTGGGAATAAAAAAGAAACAAAACTTCGACGAGGAGGAAAATGTGAACAAATTTCTTGTTTGCGTTCCGATGTTTATTTCGAACTTCTTATGCATTGACAGAGAATATTAAATTACAAAAGAATATTCCACTGTAAGAGTCAATGCTGTTCCTCCGATACTCTACTAACATTCAGCCACTTCTCTACCATCACTTGTTACAGCACGTAATCATTCAGGACAATACCCAGAAGATATTGGACGGACAATGGAGTAATCAGTTTGCTGATGCCCTCTGACTGACTTAGTCACGAAATTCATTTTAACCGTCCTCTTTTGCCTTTTATGAATGGAAACAAAGAATATTGTCAGCTAGTGACAGTAGGGTTTGTTCCAGTGTCCCTTGCGTAGAGGTATTACAAAAAAATGTGAGAGTCCCTGGTTTTTCAAAAGTACCTATTTGTGTCATTTGGTAATTCGTTCAACAGAGAATAAGTAAAATAGACTTGTGTCTTAACTATTACAAATATGGCCAACTTATCAAATGAAAGAAAGTTAATGGTAACAAAAATCTGCGTACCACAGGCAGTCGACCGATATAATTATAACTGAAAGTCAACCAGCATACCGCCAGTTGAGGACTGGCTGCTGAATGTTAACCGATATACCAATCAAGTGTCGACCAAGTATTGACTGACATGTTGAAGGAGTAATCGGCCAATACATGGTCAAGCGTCGGTCAATATGTCCACCGAAATGTTGCCCGACACACCGGCGACATGTCAACCATATGTTGGGTGCAATACATGTATCACACTGATGTGCAACCGACATAGCGAGCAACAGTCGGCCATGTGTTGGCTGATACTGAGTCGACATGTCAGCTGATTTGTTGATGGCCGGATACTTGCCTGATGGTATAATTTGGTAGATACTCAGTCGACGGGTGTCTATAGAACATATGATCACCTTGGCACTACTGAGTCGACTCCTTCTCATTAATGTTTTGTTTGAAGTAATGAAATAACGCAAATGATATGCCATTATCCCCAGATCAATATTATTATTTCCTACAACAAATGCACAATGGAACAAAATGATGATATTACCTTGACACTATTATAACGAATACATACTTGCAATTTCCTGGAAGTTCCAGTCAGCATATGAACGAGGAATGCTTTAAATAGAAGAATATATAAATAGTTTTCCAGTTGAACCCTTAACTCCATATGAGGTTTTAAGCAAGAAATTCAGTCTAAAACAATTAAATAAGCTTATAACCCGGCGTTGTCAATCAATGGTTTCCGATAATCGATAAAATCAATAATGATCAATAACAATTAATCGATTGGTATTGGAAATCGATAAAAATCGTAGACTTAGAGTTGTGTGAGTATCGATTTCTATTGATTTTCATCGATTGTTATCGATTATTATTGATTTTTATTGATTATGAAATTTGTCATTTTCCTAAATAAAACGCACCATATGAATGAACAAACCATTCAGTTATCTTTATTTGTTGTGTTTTATGTTAAATTTGTAGCATTTTTATCCCTTATTACTATTAAAAGCTCACTTAAATTACTAGACTCTGATCGTCTCGAAACAAGAACAAAATTGTTTTCAAGTCTCTTCAGTGTCACTCTCTTCCAGCTTGTTAATTCGTAGAGGAAATTGTTTTTGTCTGCGCTCACTGTCATGCTGCCTGAATATACGCATGCAGGCCAAGAACATACATCTTGAACATTCACTTCAAAAGGGCATTCGTGATAGCCCTTGACTACACAGTGCACTGACAATTCAACTTGCTTTGCCATCTCTGGAACCAGCAAACTCCGTAACAAGTGTGTTCTGGGAATCCCGGTTGAAGTGCAACGATAAAAGTGCGCAATCGAATTACCCAATTACCCTGGACGTGTAAATATGCCCGGGACCAATGAAGCACGCCCACGCTAACACGCGCCAGAAAGTTGCATAATGAATTATTAATCAATGATTTTCTATAGAAATCAATGGTAATCAATAGCAATTAAGACTCCGAGTGTGAGTATCGATTTTTATCGATTGGTTGCACCAATCAATAACAATCAATAGATTGTTATTGATTATTATTGATAGTATTGATTGCAATCAATCGATCGGAAACCATTGATTGACAACGCCGGGTTATAAGCTTTAACACCAGACTCAGGAATGAACAGAGTTTGAAATACGTAGTTTTAAGCTGAGATTGCGCTTGTGAGCTTCGAGTTACTTGCGTCAGATAATGAATCTAAATGACTATAGTTATATTTGAGCCAAAATTGCAAAGTCTGAAAATTTGGCGCAAAAATTAGCTTGGTACCTCAAGCAACCTCTGCCCACGGAACTCGAGCACCCTAAGCAACCCAAGCACATCAAGCACCTCAACAAATCAAGGAAATAAAGCAAGTGGAACAAGGAAGGCACTTCAAGAAACCGAAGCAGCTCGAAAACAAGACAAGCACTGTACCTGCATGTTAACCCGTTGGTAGGAATATACATCGGAACGTATACGGTACAATATATGTTCGCATACACCACGTACCAAGCAAAAACGGCTCTGAGCCATTCTTCCCGCAATTATGGCCTCAAGTTTGGAGCATTATTTGGATCAGGTTTGAATTAGTAATGTATTCTCTCATGATTGGTCATTGGAAGTGCAATTTAAAAAGTTGACGTGCAGTTTTTTTTTTAGGTTGAAAGAGGGCTTGTTTCAAAGAATGGAGACATTTTAGCGGTGAGATTTAAGCACATGCGAATTAAGTTTCATTACGTGCACGTGATTCGAAGTGTAACGAACGTTAAAAAGCGTAAAAGCTCAACCAACTAAGCGATCGACTCATCATTCATACTTCCGTGCCGTCTTACGACCTCAGTTCTATGTAAACTATAGTAATATACAATGTTACGTTCATGTACATGTCGTTCCTGCATGGTGTTGTTGTCTGTCCGTGTAAAATGACGTACATAAAACGTGGACCCCAGGTCCATGGAGCAATCGCTGTGGACCCGGT
Organism: Montipora capricornis; assembly: GCF_036669925.1. Taxonomy (NCBI): domain Eukaryota; kingdom Metazoa; phylum Cnidaria; class Anthozoa; order Scleractinia; family Acroporidae; genus Montipora; species Montipora capricornis. The sequence continues at coordinate 39,965,675 of NC_090889.1, read as the reverse complement.
CCATGGACCATCCCTGTGGACCACCCCTCATTGTAAATTCCACATGTTCCAATGGGTGTTTCAGTGACTGATTAACCCATCGAAATCGTCTGGCATTAGACAGAGTATGGCCGGTATGGCTGGTTTAGGCGTCATAGGTTAACCCATTCACCCCTAAACCAGCCATACTTAGTATTTACTCTGTCTAACGCCAGAGGATTTTACTTGTCAATGGGGAAACCCCAGGAGTCAATGGGTTAAAAGCAGAAAAATTATATGATGAGAGAGAAGTGACCTGTGCACTTGTGGACAATTTAAGCAGGAGCCCATGACTAGGAGTGAACATAAGCCTTTTACAGACCAATCTATTTTTAGACTACCTTTTCCTCACGAAGACAAAGACAGGTTTGGTCCGGTGATGCTATGACGTCAGGTTAATTTCTTATGATTTGTTATCGGGCTCCTGCAGGAGTCCCATTCGCGGGAAATTCAATCCAAGAATAAATCGCGGTCTGCAAAAGCACTGCAGTTTGCTCCTAGTTATGGGCTACTGATTTAAGCAATTGTCTCTTCTAGGCACCTATATCACCTATTTGGTGGCTCCAAAGGGATTAGTCTATAACATGCACTTCAAATATACATTCATTTCATTCATTGAGTCCTTCACTGCAGCAAATGAGCCCAACAAATTGACCTTCTCTTCACAGCTTAGTTGGTACTGAGAATTGATCGTTCTTGCAGAGGCCATGGGTTCAAATCCTGTTAGAGTCACCAACCTCGTTTCCAGGGTCTGTCTTGTAACTGGCTACAAGAGAAGGCGTGGCGAATAGTACCTCGAAAAATGTGGGTCTCTGAAAATCTTAGCAGGATCTCAAAATCTCAAAAGCGTTTTTGATAAGTCTCAAAGTCTCGTTTTTTCATGGTTTGTTTTTACCCTTCTTGAATCTCGAAACTTTTTATCAAGGAGTCTCGGGCTCGGATTTTTAACTAGGATCTTGGTGTCTCGGCGAGTCTGGGATTTTACCATTTGCCACCCCGAAGAGAGACCCTGGCAACGAGGTTGCCCAAATTAATTTTGTATGATGAGATGAGCTTTTCTTCTTTTGTCTGTATTTTAACACCCTTTTAGTGCTGAGGCCATTTTTATTGTCTCTCTGTGCATCAATGCAAGCATTTTAGCTATTTTAAATGCCAAAAAAAAAATGTAAATGGTTTGTTTATAGCAGAAGTGTGGTTGGCTATCCAGCTAGTTCACCGACACCCCATCTTTAATGGGGACATAGTTTTTCAGTGAGTGATTAACCCATTGACTCCCAGGGGTTCCCCATTGACGAGTAAAATTGTCTGGCGTTAGACAGAGTAAAATACTCTGGCATTAGACAGAGGAAAATACTGTCTGGCCGGTTTAGGCTGGTTTGGACGTCAAAGGGTTAATAATCTGAAAGAAACAATTCAAACTTAAAGGAACAGGATCAAGAACCCCAACTAGCAGAAGGTAACCAGTTGGCTATTTAAAAAGCATGGTGGAGTTGATTCCAGGACAACTGGAAACAAATCCAAACCAGAGTTTAGAACGGGATTTGAACCCAGGGTCGCTGAGGGAAACCAAATGCAAACCCAATGCCCTAACCACTGGACCCACCTCACCTCCCTTATAGCTTTTGTCTCATTGGTTTAAGTGCCCTTGTGAAAAAAAATCAATATTCTTATTTTTCTTTGGATTTCAAAACTACCCTATGTTAACTAAACACTAAGCAACCAAAGTTTTAATCCTTGATTTCAGAAAGACACTTGTTTATTTTAACTGGAATTTTCCTTTTATGTTAATGGTGCGTCATTACTAACTTTAAGATCTTGGGAGAGCTGGATTGAGGAGAAATGATGTGAAAAGCTCACTGTAGTTTAAGAATGCAATGCTTGTGTACGCCACAGAATTAATACCCAGCACAGGAGTTTTGGGCTTCCAGACTTTTAAACTCGCGTTTTGCATATATAACAAGCTGCATTCACACGCTGAAATTTTAAGCTAGTGAGCCCTTGAAGTCACTTTTCCCTGGATCCAACCTTCTGAGGTCCAATCGGTCAGTTTTGAATGTGGGTAATGGCGGACCATGAAATCAAAGCTGAAATTCTTTGCCAGTCAGGTGTTAAGCAAAGACACTTTGAAAATCTGAAGAAAAGAAGGAAGTGAGTTTTTTTTTAATCGCAGGGGCATGTGTATGTCTTACCTTGATCTTGAACATGAAAATGACCATTGAATAGTCTAAACCTCATTGGCTTTGAATGCTACTTGTTTTTTTATCACCAAGAGTGTTAAGGAGAATTTATTGATGTGAATGATATTGTCAGTAAAAATCGTGAATATTTTCATCGAAGCCTTTGCAGAACATTGATCAAACAAACATCTGTGTGCTCAATGTTAATTCAAATCAGTATGCTATCCTAAATACTGTAATAATGATTTTGTAAATGTTGCAGGAACTGTTTTCCTTTCACCATCCTCATGTAGCAAGCTCAAGGCTCCGGGTGAGCTAAGTTCACAATGTGTTTTATGTAACCAAAAGGCCATAACCAGAAGTATTGACATTTAATTCTCCAAACTGTTTAGTGCTGAAGTAGACAAGGTCACACACTACTTTTAGTCTTTTATTATACGGGCTCCAAATGGTACAAAACAATGGAAGGTATAAACTGCAGGTTGCAGGTCATTGTTTCACCATTGCTGACAGAACCCAAATCTTTACTAATGCTAACATTAAAAAATAATGTTTAAGCCTAATGTTAGCATTTTTGTGAAAGTTTGGGTTGTTTTTGTTATGGTAGTAATAGTAATTGGAAAATGGATAATTTTTATTGTTTGTTTGCGTGGCTGCTTGGATATATACTGTATTCGTTTCTTGTGTGATAATGTAGTTTCTCACATATGCGAGCAATTTGTTGTAAAATAAAAAATAACCTAACTAAAATTAATGTATGTAGTAAATATGGGTAATTTATACTGTTACCTTTCTTATATCAAGGTTTAGATATAATAATATTATTAAAGTTGATAGTTCAGAACTCTTAGGCAGCTCTGAAAAGGCAGCTTTAGATTTGAAGGAAAAAACTGTATTACATTATATGGGCAGTATGCTACATCTGGATGCCAGATCTGAATTTAAACCACAAGCTAGGCAGTGCAGCCATACCTAGCCATGTCTGCGGAATTACCATAAAACTAAATAAAATTAAAGAAAATGTTGTCCTTCAAATAGCTTCTATAGATTCTTGTATAGTCCTATTGTCTGTATCTGTGTGTTGTTGTTTGTGACTCTCTAGCATAAGACCTTGAAGGATCTGACTTGCAAATTACCACACAAAATGGATTTCTGCATTCAGCTCAGCACCTCCCTACTGGATGCGTTCTTCCAGTAGCTTCTTCGTTGCACTTCTGAGTCCCTTTGAATACCTGCTCAGGACATCCATTATGATGTTAACTTGGTCAATCTGATAGCTTTGTCATTGCTTCTTGAGTTCCCAGCATAAGGCGGCGTTTGCTGATTTTCGGCCCAGGGACAGTTAATCTCCAGCATAGTGATTGTCTTGTTCTGCTAGTCAATGATCCTAAGGTCTCCTCTGTTGGGGTGCACTTCTTGTGTGGTAGGCGTACACTGGTACATCCCAATATGCCACTGCCTGATTGTTTTCATAGAGTGGCTTTGGTTGTATGGGGAAGTACCAAGATGGGTAGTCTCTATAAATTGCCGGTCTTTTAGGCGCTCAAAAAAAGGGATCCTTAAGTGCTGCATTATGGCTCTCAAGGTATTAATTTAGTTTATGCAAGCTCACTGCAGCCATATTTAGCATGTGTGCTACTGACTCCACTAGTTTGTTGCCCATGGCTTTATTTTTCAAACAAATAGATGCAACCTTGTCAATTTAAAAATCTCAGGCTGCCTTTTGGAAGCAAAATATTGACTGATTAACATAGCATGCATGTTTTATATTGCTGAAATTGGACTTTTAGCTAGTTAGGGGCACTTTAATGTACAATCCATCTTGTTTATATTGGATAAACTATGGGTTCACAGCACAAATAAATTATGTTTGCCCAATGAGTTATTTTGATTTCCTGGATTTACTCAGTACGACCTGTTTGTATATTCTTAAAAGACATGTACTTTATTAATTATGTGTATTCTCAGGGCAGTTTGGGCTGTAGCTAATGCTGATTATGTGGAAGCACGTGCAGCCCAGTCAGTAGTTGTTCAATATCCT
>NC_090889.1:39936439-39953939 GCF_036669925.1 Montipora capricornis | reverse complement strand
GTTTGAAATATATGAAGAAAAGAGAGAAGTAATTTCTTGATCTTTGAAGCGCTTGAAACAACAAGACGTTTCTGAAATTCAGCAGTTGTGGCCAACGTTAATTTTTGTAATAGCCATTCAGTTTGAGCTTGGAATCTGTCTCCTGCACTAGCTAGGGTTGAGTGCAAAACATTTTCTTTGTAGGTGTACCCGGACAGAGCGTGTAAAAGAACAGTTCTCTCTTTAACGGTGAAGTGTTACAACAGTGGTAACCAGTGTAATTGGACGGCAGATCCCCTTAATCTACCTGTAAGTGTTAAACTACCATGCTGTTCAGACTCCTAATGATCATTGTAGTAGCACTCAGGAACAACATACCTCGACAGACATTGATTGTTTTGGCAAGTCAAGTCTTGCATGTATAAAGTATTATTATTATTATTATTATTATTACTATTATTATTATTATTATTATTATTATTTTATTTTTTTTATTTATTTATTTATTTTTTTTAAATTTGAGTTCAAGCCGGGTACTTTGATTTTAGACAATAATATTTTTTACCACAATGATTGCTTGTAATCCTGCAATCTGATTGGGTAATTTGCTGTTGTTGATAAGAGTCTACACAACGTTGCTCATGTCAATTTGTCACGCAATGTAATAGCCAATCAGGAACACCCATTTTGGGAAATAAATTAATCATATTGTGAGAAAGTTATAGACAATGCTTGCTCTTTCTTGGTGTCATGATTTAGGTCACGCTCTGAAATAAACACTTTTTTGGCATTGAATATTGTGATAAAAAACAAATGGAAAGTGGTTCAGCGTTGGGTCTGTACTCTTATCGACAACTATACTCGTCATAACATTGGTCAAAATTTGTTGTGGACTCACTCAGCTGAACCTCGTGAGTCCGCAACATTTTGACCAGTGTGATGATAAATATCGTTGTTGATAAGATTACAGGCAATGCTGAACCACTTTTGATTTGTTTAAGTGATTGGGCAGTAGAAACTGCATTGGTTATCTCTCACATAGGCCATGACGTCAATAAGATTGAATGTAGTGAGTGGTGCATTTCAATCCTTAATTGCAACAAAGAAAAGTGATTGGTTGTTTCTCTATCCTTGTTGATACATAATACTCACCTAATTCTCTCTTTTCTATAGTGGAGCTTCTTAACTAGCAACATTATTGGCATTGAATATTGTGATAAAAAACAAATGGAAAGTGGTTCAGCGTTGGGTCTGTACTCTTATCGACAACTATACTCGTCATAACATTGGTCAAAATTTGTTGTGGACTCACTCAGCTGCACCTCGTGAGTCCGCAACATTTTGACCAGTGTGATGATAAATATCGTTGTTGATAAGATTACAGGCAATGCTGAACCACTTTTGATTTGTTTAAGTGATTGGGCAGTAGAAACTGCATTGGTTATCTCTCACATAGGCCATGACGTCAATAAGATTGAATGTAGTGAGTGGTGCATTTCAATCCTTAATTGCAACAAAGAAAAGTGATTGGTTGTTTCTCTATCCTTGTTGATACATAATACTCACCTAATTCTCTCTTTTCTATAGTGGAGCTTCTTAACTAGCAACATTATTGTTTATCTTCAGTCTAGCAAAGGGACTTTGATTTGAAAGTTTTAACAAGCATGTTTCTCACAGCCCATTGGTAAAATATGTTTTAAAAGAAAAAAAAAAGGACTTCTTCAGTGGCCGTTTTTAGATTTCACAACATTTGCAAATTGCAAACATATTTAGCTGAATGGCAAATAATTGTAAATTTGCACCAAATGCAGAGAAGCATGCAGTATATATTTTTATTTTTGCTGTTTTGGTTTTGCCATGTATTTTTTTTAATTTCATCCTTAATATTACGATGTCGTGCCTCGTGTTGTTTCATCAGGTTATGTTGCACTTTCCTGTAGGAAATCACCTTTGGCTAAAACAAAGCAACAGTGCTATTTTGTAAAAAAGTGTTTTTAGAGTCCGTGGCGAAATGTCTTGCAGGATATATATAAATTATTTGAATTCATAAACTTATGACATGCAATGGATATTCATGGCCATTTTAGTCAAAATTGAAGCAACTGTTATTAATTTTTCAAACATTTACGCAGAGAGCAAACTTTAAATCAATGTAAAAAATGGGAAATGATTTGTTATCCTTAACCTTTGTTTCTTTTTCTTTCTTTCCTTTTCTTCTCTCAGTTTGTTTGTTTGTGCTTATGTTTTGTATTGTAGATAGTAACCAATTACATTAATTATAGTAATATTTAATAAAAATATAATAAAGTAAAAAATAAATAATAAACAAAGATCCAAAAAGTTATTAATTTTTCCAGAACCATCTTGAGAACTGTAGACGAGTTCCAATTAAGTGCATCAACAATTGCGGAAGAACAGATATTCCAAGAGATCAGGTAATCACCAAATTCTACGGTTTTGTTCTTTTTGGATTCGCCAACCATTACGTTGCCTGTAGCCCTCGCTGTGCTCTTGCTGTTCCTGGCTCAAGTAGTTTGAAACTATTGTTCAAAACCATTTTCCAGGAGACTATTCAATAATTATTGATTTTGATAACGCTCTCTGATTTATCTGTTAACTGGTGCTATAGACCCATGATACGACTAGAACGTAGTCTCTACCCTTTTTCTGGGGTTCTGATCTGGTCTTCATTTCCGGTTTGCGTCAGTTTCTTTAGCTTTTTATTTTGTAGATGTCAGCACATGTGGATGTTGATGGGGATTGCCCTTTAGCAATTGTACCATGTCAGTACACTGATATGGGGTGTAAATTTAAGGTGAGAAATTGGTTTCACCAAGTGTTGTCAATCTAGCCAATTTACGTGGAGAACTTTATCCGGTGAATAAGTAACTGTCCTTCAGTTTCAACCTCTGCAAAGATTTCAGCATTTGCCCTCGTATTGTGAATATGCACACATTAAGAACACTTAGTTAAAGCGGTGTGTAAGAAATCTTGGCCCACGTTTAACGTGGAGTACTGGATTACTTCACTCAGTGATTGGTTGAAAGTTCTCGCGCCACTTTTTCAACCAATCAGAAGTGAAACCAAAACCAATCGTGGCTCGCGCGTGCACATTTTCCCGCACTTTGTGTCGGCTACGAATAATTACTTCGAGTTTTGATTGGTTTACTGGATTGTCTCCGTCCTTTTTAATTGGCCAAAGTAATTACTTTGGTTTTGGTTGTAGGACACTCGATTTGAAACTCTCTCTATCCACCGGGTAAAGTTATCCGGCATTTGAACAACTGGGGCCTGAAAATGACCAGGGGGTCGTTTCTCAAAAGATGTCAAAAGACCCGAAAACTTTTCGAGCCTGCAAAGCCATTTGTGAAAACTGTCATCCGCTAGTTTTGGAACGCCGATCTTTTAAAGTTGTTTGCAAGACAACAAGAAGCAGAATAACTGTGAAGTTTGACGTCTTAAATTCTACCCATTCTTGAGATACAGAGGGAATTCTGACACCCGAAAAAGGCCCGAAAAGTTTCTGGACTTTCGAGAAATGGACCCCTGCTGCGGCCCCAGTTGTTCGAAGGGTGGATAGCGCTATCCACTGGATAACTCAATTGGTTTTGCTAGTGTTTAGAGCGGTTTTCAATTGAGTGTCGAAAGTAATTAGAGAATTACTTTGGTTTTGCATTACTTCACTCAGTGATTGGTTCAAAGTTCTCGCGCCACTTTTTCAACCAATCAGAAGTGAAAACAAAAACCAGTTTTGGCTCGCGCGTGCACATTTTCCCGCGCCTTGTGTCGGTTACGTGTAATTACTTCGATGTTTGATTGGTTTACTGGATTGTCTCCGTTCTTTTTGATTGGCCAAAGTAATTACTTTGGTTTTGGTTTAACGACAATCATTTGAAAACCGAGCTCTATCCGCTGGATAGCGATTTATCCGGTGGATAGCGTTATCCACCTTTTGAACAACCCTGATTTGTAAAAACGATTATTCAAACTTGGGCTAATAGTTGTTTTTCTCCTATTCATCGTATCTTCTTGTTTTAATTTTGCTAAATGGTTTTAATCAGGGAAGGAGAAACGAGATGGACAAACATGTCCAAGAGAATATGCAGATTCACTTGGATCTGGCCCATCTGAGAATAAGAGAACTTGAACAGAGGCAAGAATATGTTTGCACAAATGGCAAATTTTTGTGGAAAATCTCTAGCTATTTGCAACTGTTTCAACAGTCTGCCACCAAGAAGGAAAAAGAAAAATTCTGTAGCCCACCATTTTACACTGGACAGTATGGTTACAAGTTGCGGGCAGAAGCTTTCTTGAATGGTCTCGGGCAAGGAAAAGGAACTCATCTTTCACTATACGTGGTTATAATGAAAGGCGAATATGATGCCATTCTCCCGTGGCCATTTCAGCAACGAGTTGACTTTGTTCTTATTGATCAAGATGACGAAATTGGTGTGCGGCAGAATAAAATTTGGAGACTGTCATGCGATCGCGATAGTGATTACTTCAAGAGACCCAACAAAGTAAAGAGCCTTGGGTTTGGTTGCCCGAAGTTTGTGTCTTTAGATACACTTAGAACAAGACATTACATACGAGACAATACCATCTTCATTAGAATAGACGTAGACCCTGTAGATGCATCTTGAAATATAGAAAGTTGTTGACAGTTTTGAAACATAGTAGAACTAGATTCTGGTAAAACTACTGTTGTAGCAAGCAGGCACCAAACGAATAGGTTTTCACGTGACGTCATCGCCGCCATGTTGGTTGACGAAAACAGAAGATCTCTCGTTAGCTTCTTTTGTTTGTCCATCGGAAGTCGTACGTCTATTGCTATTGGTGTTCCTAGAGGTTGGTTGAAAACGTCCCATAGGTGGTTTTTAACCAATCTCTTGACGCTCAGATGACAATAGTGTAATGTACAAATGCTGGTGGACGAACAAAAGAAGCCAATGAGAGATCTTTTGTTTTTGTCCACCAACATAGTGTCGATGACGTCACGTGAAAACCATCTATGAACTTCATAATCGCTAAATAAGGACTTAAAGCTCCGGCTACACGTTGTAACATTGTTGGAAGACCACGTCCCAACATTGTTATAAGAACGCTTCTAACAATGTTGGATACGTATATAACATTGTTGGAAACACATCACTTAAGTCGCGCAACCTTATGATGGCGTATGTCTTGTTTGTGTTTTGGAGACTCTGATTGGTATTTGCAATACGACATTGTTGAAAGGGTGGCTACACGCTTTACACGCTTCAACATTTGTTGTATGTTGGACAAAATGTTCGATCGAAATCAAAACATTCTTCCCACAAAAAATGTTGAACAGACGTCATCAAACATGCATGCTACACGTTCTGACACAAGTCTGCTCCAGACGCCAAGATTCCCAATTAAAGAATATTAAATTGTTTCTGTACCCAGTGACAGAACGCCTCAGCAACGTCGACTGAAAAGGCACACCAAAGGATTTATTGGTAAAGAATTTTTAAAAAAAAAATCGTTCTCCACGTGCGCACCTGCACACGTGCGGCACGCTTTTCACATCGTCTCGTCTTGCGCAAAACAACAAGTTACTTGAAATTGCTAAATGTAACGATTTGGCGACGTCAACATTTTCTTAAACAGCGTTGCTACCAACATTGTAAAGTGCGACCAAGATGGACTGCCACGGAGGCGCAGATGTTTAATTTCAAAGTGACGTCAGTTTTCTTCGGCACTACCATCATCGTGCTAAAGCGCCCAAATAGTGAGCGTAAGTAAAGAGAACTTTGTTGCCCGTGTAGATTATGACCAGCAAATGTGAGTCTAGTTTCCGCGAAATTGAACGTTTCTGTTTAAATTAACGAGTGTAAAAGTCTTGGTTTGACCTCCTGAAATTTTACAATATCTCTGAAAGTTGTGCGAAACGACTGCTAAGTTCGTGTCGCGTCTACTTACTATGTTCATATCGCGTCAAGGTGCTTTTGCTAGTATGCGTATTGTTTTCTTTCTATGTGGTCATAGAAGGACAAAAGAAATACCAGGCTAAGGGACACATCAGAAAATCTCTCTCGCATTCTAGAATACCCAGCCACTATTATTGTCACTTGTCTCGTTCATAAAAGGACGCATCTTTGAGAAGACGAAAGTGACCGTGTATTGGTGGTTTGCAACCAATCTCTAGAGACACAGATAACAATGCTGCAATGTACAATTGCTGGTGGAAGAACAAAAGGAACTAATGACAGATCTTTTGTTTTCGTCCACCGACATTGCGGCGATGACGTCACTTGAAAACCAGGTTAATGTGTACGTATTACTAAAGCCTGGTTCACAATGTGACATAAGCATAAACATCAGCTGTGTAAACCGGGAATAACATAAGCATAAGAAAAAAGAATCGTTTCCAATTTCTTTTGCTTATGCTTATGCTTCTATGTCACATTAATAATTGTGTAAAGCGGTGCAACATTAACATAAGCACAAGGCCGTCCGCCATTTTGGAACGTGGCTCGTCTCATTCTCCTGTGAATTTTCTTTTTCTGGAGCTAACTGCGCTTGCTTATGTCACTTCTTTTATGCTTATGCAACAAGTGTGAACTTCGTTATGCTTATGCTTATGTAGCAGTGTGAACCAGGCTTAATTTATATGAGACATCAGTTTTCTGATTTCTGTCTGACTTAACAGAAAAGGCTGTCGATAACACTGAGGAATGAAAACCTTTTACTTTCTCTTGGAAGGTACGCCACACACAGTGAATTTGAAGAAGTTAGATTTTTTTTTTGGTACTGACGTCGATCTCTGTTCTGACCAAAAACAAGACAGGAAATAATCTGCCACACAGCCGTTTTTAGTGTCGTCACGCGACGCTCCTCCTCGCTAATGAGGAGTTAGTGGGGAGGAGCGTTGCGTGACGACACTAAAAACGGCCGTGTAGCAGACTAGAAAGGAAAGTAAAAAGTGTACAAAGCGGGTTTTACGTCAGTACCTGAAAAGCTGAATATTATACTAATTGGAAGTGTATATAATTATTTTATATTAAATTACTTAAACGGTATTAATAATCTCGGTTCGTGTTATGAATTATTGACAAATTTTAAGAATTGACCTGCTTCTGGGAATCTAAACTCATTGCAGGAAGCCCAGGCTCATTGTGAGAAAATAAAAGCGTATTGGAAATATGGAGAGATACTGATTGATATTGCCACAAATAGTAGAAACAAAGGAACCAAGGAAACCACTGAAATCGCGTGAAATCAGAGAAATAGCGAGACGATTCGGAGCTACCTTAAATTTTCGAAAATCTCGAAACACGAGAAAACGTTTCCAAAAGACTCGAAGCGCTTTTCAGTTAAAATTTCGGTAATTTCATCTGGCAAATGGGACAGCATTTTCCGGTTAGTCGCGTGCTGTAGTTGTTCCTGAATTCCGGAATCTTTTGGACCACTTCACGAGATATACCCAAATTCTCAAAATTTGTTTCCGGGATATTTCTGTACCATTCTGGTCGAATGGAAAGACCTCTCCAACTCAGTTCCTAGAGTAGTCTGGGACACCAACATCGCCTTGACGTCACGTAAGAATTATCCCCTAGAAAGTGTTACCTGGCAGGTACAAAACACAGGTCACAGGTCCAGGTCGCAAGTCATTATTTTGCCAAGACAACGTATCCTAAGCAACCATTAAAGCTAACCTTAGGCCTAATTAGTCCTAAACAAAAGTTTTTGGGGCAAATGTTAACATTTGTAAACGGTTAGGGTTGTTTCTGCATTGGTAAAACGATGACCTTTGACCTGTGTTCTGTACCTGCTCAGCTTTACCGCCGTAATTTTTATTTGCTCAAAGGGCGACATAATCCCTCACTAGAACCGGGCACTTTATGGTCTCTGCAGTGGAAAATTATGCAAGTCACTCTGACAGTCAAGTAAAACAAAACCCTCGAACGGAAGATGTACATACATAAAGAGGACTATGGAGGAAAAAAACTCTGCAGTTGTCGACGGAGGAAGTATTGCATGAAATCAAGGTTACTACACATTCACAGGTAAAAGAAAAACAACAACAAAAGATACTTTATAACTCGTTTTATTTACTTGTTTATTTCTCACTAGAAACAAAGAATGACTCATAGCAGTTAACAAAAACGCCATACCTAATTTTTAATAACACTTTTGTCGTGTTTTCGTAATAAGTATGTTTAAGGACGGTGCCTACTAATTCAAAGATACTTTTGCCCACGTTTATGATTATATAGGAAATGTAGATCTTAACAAGTGTTATAGAAATCCAAAAAGAAAATTGGGGGTAACCACGCATTTTTCAAAGATAATTCATGAAATAACTTCTCAAACTGAAGCTTAATTATCTCCATAAAATGCATGGTTACCCCCCAATTTTCCTTTTGGATACCAAGAGTACTTACTAAGATTTACTTTCTCCGGATAGTTTTAAATCGCGCAAAAACATACCTGTATTAGTGAGCATCACCGATAGGAAACCCGAGTATCTCAAGATGCGCGGAATGTATGCACAATAACAATGGTAGGCACCGTCCTTAAAATGGTCAGTATACAATTTTCAATATCATACAATATTATTAATAAGTGGTGCACAACTGAGGATCCTATGCAACAACAGGTTTCAAAATTAACAGACGCACTTCACCTTCTTGGTACGTTATTGACTTACCTAATTTTCCTCGCACACTGCACCCCCCTCCGCCCTTATCAATTTTTGTTAGCAGAACAAAAAATTACTGGAAACTTGAACAATTAACCTTGAAAAGGGGAGAGGGAGGGGGGAAGTGGGAAAGGTTTGAAGTTCTAGATCCAGTGGGTATTGAAAGCTAGAAAAGGTGTTTTTTTTAACGGGTTTTGCAACCTGTTGTCGTTCCCCATACATAATTATTATTGACTATTTTGCAATGTTACTGCTTTTACGCGTGCTATCTTATAATTACGACGAGCAATTGGTACATATCTACATGTTAGTTTGGAAACGCCTATTTTTCCATTTTTGTGTTTCTCGACTAGCAGTCAGTACATATCTATATGTTAGTTTTGAAACGCATACTTTTCTATTTTTGTTTTTCTCACGAATTTTCTAGTGATTACAAATAGTATTTTAAAGGGTAAATGTGCTTCAATATTACAATTTCCTCAGGAATTTGCGGTTTCATGCTTATCGATAGCTTCTAAATGTTCCGTGAGGGAGTTTAGAAAACTGTAGAGTGCACGTTTTTAGACAACTCCTTAGTTTTATTCACTTAAGGCATTATTATAAAATTGCGCACTCTTAAGGTATATTCAGCTATTATTGTTCGGCGATCGTAGAATCTACTAGTTGCTATAATCTATCAATGGATATCCTATCAAGCTATCTTTTGGCGTGAGTCGTCGACCGAATTAGAACCTATCACCATTACTACCACCGCTACTACTGTTCTGCTACTTTCACTACTGATCGCTACCAATCTTCTTGTACTACTACTGCTGTACATCGTAAAATTATCGTCGATTCTACAAATTGTCGTTACTTTGTAACTCAAGGTAACTGAGATTTTGAACTTTGATTAAATTTGGTGTACATATCTCCTAGCAGTGGAGTTCGATTTGTCTATTACCTCACACCAAGTGAGCTACCCCTGTAATTGTTGAAGATCACCGGAGTATTTCGCAAACTCTAGTATCTTAGCAATTACACACTCTATCGAAACGTGTTCTTAGCCATGAGCTTATGCCGGAGGCCTCGTTTATGACTGGCTGATGTGTCTGAATTGAAATCTTGAAGTCGCAGGTGGAAGTCCCGCCTAGAATATTAGCTGGGGTACTCCCTTGTTTTGTTTTCGTTATATTGCGGTTCTGGGGAACAAAAAGAAGGATTTGTATGAGTTTCGTGATGCCTTTTGTCTAAAACTGAATTTTAATATATCGAAATTGGGCTATTGGGTTTGAAAGAAATGGCTAAGAACTATCAAACTAACATTCTGTCAAAAGATAAAACATGTGTGCTGTATTTTTCTGTGTCAAGCATCTAACACATTCTTTTGACATAACTCAGAACGCCATTGCGTTCATTTTGATCAATTGCAAATGCATTTTGTATACAGTTCCTCTTTTGGAAGAGAAAAGAGAAGATATGGAAAAGTTTCGAAATGGAACTGATCCTTCTTCTCAAATTGTGTTATTCTAGTAGTCGTGATCTCTTTGCTCTTTTACGCACATTTATATAAACAACACAACCGGACATACCCAAGGACATAACCTTGGATTTTACTCGTTAACATCATTAATCGTAATATTAAAACCTATCATGAGAGCTGATACGTAGTGTGTGATACTTCATGCTTGTTTAAATTACTCCACCCGATGACGGGTTCAATTAAAGTGAACCATGCATGTGAACGGTGATTATTTGTTTAATTATAGTGTTGGAGGAATTAAGCAAAAACGTCAAAGCGATTGTTCATAAATAGAAATCAAGCTTAAGAATATTTCAATCTCAGGCATTGCGATAGGTCAAAATAACCAAAAAAACCCGATAAAATTATCATTATCGCAAGTAAAAAGATCTCCACTTAAAAAAAGCCTTGACTTTCTTCACACACAAACGAGCCGAAGTTAATATTTCAGGGGGGAGCAACCAAACCTAACCTGAACGCAGACTGACCACTTGAAAGAACTTATAAGTTGGTTATGATACCATTTCTCAGAAAAAAATTGTTCAACGAAGAAAAAACTACAAAGGTAACAACTTAAAATAAGCCAATTTACCTGATCTAGATTAAGAAATCCTTCAAATGAAATTATTTGTGTGAGTCCGCGTTTGTAATTAAAGGCCAAGTGTTGAGGCCACAAAAAGCAGCTTCAAATTATCAGTTGATTTTCATGACTGACGAACCTGTAATTTAGTTCATATGAAGTTTAGTCGTCCTATTTGATAAATCTTTGACAAGTTCCACTCCAAAGCCCTTTTACATTTAGTTATCTTAGAACCACTTTAAATCTGACTTATACACGATGCCGTTGTGCCAGAAGTTCGCTACTGCTAGGTAAGTGTGACCTTTATGTTCGAATGACGTCACACTTCTTGGAAAATACTTGTTCTTAATGTCTTGATACATTGCCATAAACTTAGATTCCGAGTGCACATACAAAACCAACTCACTCCATGACATACCGGTCGCGCACAGGAACGTTTGACCACACATCGTAAACGTATGCACGCTACAAGAGTCACATGGTTTTAAAAAAGTTTGACTCACATTAACAAACTTTTCACCGTCCCACTTGTAAATCACAATTCCAGAAGACTCTGTCGCAAATGCAAGGAATACAGTATTGTTGATTGTGAAGGAGTTGAGATCCAAGGCTACGTGGCCAAATTTCTGAGGGAATTTCGGGTCGATAAATTTCTTCCCCGACCATTTCATCACGTCTGAAGAATGGGAAGAATCCGGACCGTGCCAGTTTGCAAAAACAATAAATGTTTCGTTGTGTATTGTTAACACTGTACTTGCACACGCTCCACGTGTTCTTATTTCCTGAAACTCCTCAAACTTATTGTCCTCCCACTTGTAGATGAATGAGTTTATACGGAAAGAACTTCCATCGAAAGAATTCGTGACTGCAAGGAACAGTTCCGAATGTATTTTAAAGAAGTTAAAACTGGTTGCTCCGATTGTTGAAATGTTCTGCCAAAGCTCGAAACTGTGTCCATTCCACTGGAAAACAGAAGAATTCAGATTGTAAATACGTTCATGCCAATGATTGGCGATAGCAATGTAATGTTTATCAGCGATCATAAAGTATTCGATGTCGTATGCTTCAATGGTGTCTATGGTCTGGTGATGGGTAAAAATTCCAGCTGTTTCGTTCAGTTTGTAGATGAAAGAATCATAATACGTAGCGAAGGCCATAAACAAACTTCCATCAACAGTGAACACTTCAACATCCCGGGCTGCATGTGTCTGATGTATTGGCAGGTCTTGATATTTTGTGAAGTAATTCATTTTGCCGGTACAATCTTCAATTGATAAGTAAAAGAAATGTCTCATTATTTTAAACCTCCGCACAATATTAAATAAACAGGATGATATTCCCCATCTTCAATTTGCGCGAAGAAACTTTTTTGTTTTCAAAAAAAAAAAGGTTACTTTTCACTATAGGTACGATTTCAGGAAGATACTAGGCCTTATTTTATCGTGTTACTTGTTAATCTGTTAATGGCATCAGTGCAGGTCTTGATAATTTGTTTAAGTGAATCAATTTGCTGGTTCAACCTTGATGAATAAAAGAATGTGGCTGTATCGCTGGGGCATTATCCATACAATATTAAATAGCCAGGATAACATGAAAACGTTTTTTCCCACAAGTTAAGTTTGCTCTTAGAAATAAACTATTTTTAAAAGTTTTTATTTTTAGCTTTAGCACGATTTCGAAAGTGTTTCATTCGTTTCGGGAAGAACCCCAGATGTGATGTTTTTCGTTTCATTTACTGACCAGTAAATGGCGTCAGTGTCACGTACGATGAACATTGTTAGCTTGCTTTAAAATGTATGAGTTTTTCGCCTTAAAGCAGTCCTGACCTAAAAGATTAGGATTTGCCGTTGACATATATTTTGCGTTAAAGTGCTGCCATGGCCAAAAAATCAATTCTTTTTTTTCCTTTGGATTTCAAAATTATGTTAACTTACCACTAATTGACTCAAGTTTAAGCCTTGATTTCAAAAAGACATGTTTATTTTAACTGGAATTTTCTTACTTAATGGTCCCCCATTACTAACTTTAGAATCTCGAGAGAGCTGGATCGAAAAGAATATGACGGATTCCGGATTTCAGAACTATGTTAGCTAAACACTAACCAACCAAAGTTTTAAGCCTTGATTTGAAAAAAGACCCCTGTTTTTTTAAAACTATAATTTTCCTTTTTAATGGTCAGCTATTACTGACTTAAGTTCTTGAGAGAGCTGGATCGAGGAGAAAATTACGTCATAGGCTGACTACTTTAAGAATGCAATGCGTGCGTACGCCGCGAAATTAATATGCAGCACGGGAGTTTTGGGCTTTCAGACTTTTGAACTCGTGTTTTGCGTACACAAGAAGCTGCATTTACACGTTAAAATTTTAAAGTTGTGAGTAAATGACGTCACTTTTCCCTAGATTCAACCGTCTGAGGTCCAATCAGTCAGAATTTTGAACGTGAGTAATGAGGGACCTTGAAATCCAAAACTTTCACTCAAAGTAAAGAGCCTTTGGATAAAAATTCAAAGCTCAAAATTTTGCCAGTCAGGTGTTAAGCAAACGCACTTTTAAAATGTGAAAAAAAAAAGGAAGTAATTTTTTGAACATAGTAGCACTTTAACTCCTTGTGATTTCGCTCCAAACAGGCCGCACAAGTTGCATTAAGTTTCCCGAATTGCCATTTTCCTAATGGTTGATTCCTAGTGATTCCTGAGTAGTTAAAGTCTTTTTACGGTGGGCGCTAACAGCTAGTTTTGCACTTTATATCGAAATTACGATTTTGTTAGTTTGCCCCCACAAAGGACTTCAGCTACCAGGGACTCAGTGGGAACTTACCATTAGCAAACTGCGCCGTTGGCAGTTGATTGTCCAGCGGCCGAGCTCATGAGAGGCATGGGTCTATTTAACAAATAGATTCCATGTTGCCGTGCGTCTGTTCAGTATTAGCGAGCTTACGCAACAGGACGTCTGGAAGACTCAGGACGGCAGAATGACGAAAAAATGTCGCGTAAGATTGGGAATGCACAATCTCGCGCGACAGTTTTTCGCCATTCTGCCGTCCTGAGTCTTCCAGCCGTCCTGTTGCGTAAGCTCGCTATTAATAGATCACAGACGACATCAAAATCTGGTAAGAACAAAAAAGTGCAGCCGAGTGTGTCACTGATGTTCTTTCCACATTTTGACGCCATCTATGATCTATCACTAAACATACGCACGGCAAAAAATATAATTTTTACCACAATTGCTTGTAATCTCGCAATCTGATTGGCTAATTGGCCGTTGTCGGTAAGAGTCTGGACAACCCTGCCGCGTCATGCTCTTGTCAATTTGTCATGCAAAGTAATAGCCAATCAGGAACCCTCATTTTGGGAAATAAACAAATCATATTGCGAGAAAGTTATAGACAACGCTTGCTCTTTCTTTGTATCATGAGTTTGGTCTCCCTCTGAAAGAAACACTTTCTTTGGCATTGAATATTGTGGTAAAAAAACAAATCGAAAGCGGTTCGGCGTTGGCTGCACCTCGTGAGTCCACAACATTTTGACCACCGTGATGACGAATATCGTTATCGATAACAGTACAGAAAACACTGAACCCCTTTCGATTTGTGAAATATTTGTTTTATAAAATAAAGAATTAAAGTTTTGATGATGACGTCAGCTTTGCGTTTGTCCTCTAATAGATCATAAGGTGAGAAACCAATGCGTGCATTATTGAGCTTATTATATAAACCTTGATTGACCTCAGAAACTGGTTTGCATTCCTTTTTTGAAGAACATTTATTCTTGCATTAAAAAGCAGCTTGCTACCTCATCTCATGGATACACCCATACCTCACACTAGCTTGTGGGAGGGGTTAACAAAGCTTAAATCAGACACGGCGACAAGAGTGGTCTACGACAAGCCCGTGTTGTATCGGTCTCTGGAAAACTTGTCACAGTACACGATGCCTTATTTTGAATCCTTTGAATTGTCTTACTACAGTCCACCCCTTTTGTTTCTGATAAAAAATAATGGCTCAGCTCTAAACGAACTATTGATATTTCCAATACGGATAAAAGCAAGGACCACTAAATGTTATTGTACCTGAACATGACCGTCCATCTCCAGTAAAGCCTGGCTTGCACGTGCAGTTGAAGTTTCCAGCCGTATTTGCACAAGTTGCATTTTCATTGCAATCATGAATCCCGGTGCTGCATTCATCGGCATCTGAATACCAAGAAAGGATACAGGTACTCAATTAACGACTTTTAAAGCCTTTTGATAAAAATCATCCAACAGTTGATCTTCGTTCACCATCATCACTGAACAAGCATGACTGTTTGAACAAGGCCTTGACTTACGAATGTGGCCAACTACAAAAAAAATATTCTCATATTTTATATGAGAGTTTATGCTTCTGACGAATAGTATGCTAAAAAATTCGCAGCTCAAAATGAACCAGAGTTATTTCCTGGCAATACGAATAAACGTAACACTTAGCTATTGTACCTGTGCATGACCGTCCATCTCCAGTAAAGCCTGGCTTGCATGTGCAGTTGAAGTTTCCAGCCGTATTTGTACAAGTTGCATTTTCACTGCAATCATGGATCCCGATGCTGCATTCATCGACATCTAAATAGCAAGAAAGGATACTGGTACTCAGTTAACAATTTCAAACTCTCATAAAAATTATCCATTAAACACTTTGACTTTCGTTCTTGACTATCATTGACTATGATGACCGTTTGAACGGGGAATGAATGACCACGACCAAAAAAAGACCATCCAGTTTCATGTAAAAATTGACAAGAACAAAGGCTCAGCTCAAAATGAACTAGTGATATCAGTTCCAATGCGAATAACTTGAAAGTAAGCGACACTACCACTATTGTACCTGAACATGACCGTCCATCTCCAGTAAAGCCTGGATTGCATGTGCAGTTGAAGTTTCCAACCGTATTTGTACAAGTTGCATTTTCATTGCAATCATGGCTCCCGGTGTTGCATTCATCGACATCTTAATGAGAAAAGAATACAGGTACTCAAAGTTTTAAAGTTTGATAAAAATCATCGAGCAATTCACTTTGATCTTTGTTCACTATCATCAACTATGATGACTGTTTGAAAGGCGCCTCAATGACTTTGAATTTGAATGTGGCTATAACAGCGAAAGAAATACCATCCTATTTTATATAGGACTGATACTTCTGACCAACCTTTGGCCAAAAAAGCGAAGGTCGAAATGAACTCATGCTATTGAATTTCCAATACGGCTAAAAGCGAGGAACACAACTGCTTTTGCACTTGAACATGAAAGTCCATTTTTAAAATCACTTCTGCTTTCGCAGAACCTTCTCTTTCCTTCTTCAACTTAATAGCTGCCACACTTAAACGTATAAGTACGTCGTTCCTAGGAAAGCAGCAAAAAAGATGATGACATTAGCCTGTCCTTACCGTTTTCGCAGTTTTCTCCTGTAAATCCCGGTGGACACTCGCATACATACTTCTTGTCAGTGTATCCCAGAAGACACTTTCCATTGTTGAGGCATGGATTGTAACAGCAAGGATTCTCATGAGGTAAGATAATCATAATATATCGAATTCAGTTCAGAGCTCGAAGTTCCTTGGCTCAAATGTATCAGTCGCGAGATATTTGTTGTCTTACTTTTTAGTCTGCCTTCCCTGTTAACATATACTCAATCGTTTCCCAACACTGTAGTAGATTAAGATATCAAAAAATCGTTTTATATGATTAGCCATGTCATTTCCACGTTTTGCTGCACTATTGGTGAGTGTAATTAGTTTCACATTCCATAAACGAATCACTTTTAATGCGGGAAGTAAAAGCTGAGATAAAACTGAGATTTAGCCTGACAACAAAAACAAAGCAATACCCACACCACTTCAGTTATACTGAGAAGGGGTGAAATCTGGCCCAATGGTTTCAATTTAACATGAGATACCTTTGTGCCTCTGTATGTCCAACCCTGTCTTGGTTTGAGATCTACCGGGTGCTGGCAGTGGTCTGAATCACTCAGTTCACAGATGACGCTGCTTGGAGATTTTCCGCTACCAATGTTGACCGACACACATTTGTTTTCCATGAGACACCAATGTTCACAACCGTCTTTTCCAACAGTGAGATTCATAAACACGTGTCCTTCAAAGTATTGGCCCGTTTGTACAGGAAGAAGGTGGATGGTTCGACAAGAACGATCTACGAACAATGGCATAAGTCACTGACGCTTATCTAGTGCAAATGTTGCAATTGTACACTAGCAAATTAGGAAAGATGATTTGTAGACATCACTAACAGCCGAAGGTCACAAATATTGGCGGGAATTAAGGAATAGGCGATAACGTTTCAACTTTCAACTTGGACTGGTCTGGACTGCATCATAAAATCAAACTTTCTTGACAATGTATTCTGTTTTCATGATCCGAACAACCTGGCCAAGCAGGCAGTTTTACCACTTCGAGAGACAAGTGTCGAAACAAGCTATCATGAATTCTTTCAAACGATCTAGAGATCTTCACAGTAAGTAAGTAAGTAAGTAAGTAAGTAAGTAAGTAAGTAAGTAAGTAAGTAAGTTAGTAAGCAAGCAAGCAAGCAAGCAAGCAAGCAAGCAAGCAAGCAAGCAAGCAAGCAAGCAAGATTTTCCCAGTCTAAGAGACCTAAGGCCTCGGTGGCATTGAATAGATTCATTAATCAGTCGAGCTGATCTATTGGAAGTTTCTGGAGCCCGTTAGAAAGCCCTTTCCCTAGGGTATCGCATACTTCACTTATAGTGTGGCTGGATTAAAGCAT
>NC_090889.1:39923939-39926439 GCF_036669925.1 Montipora capricornis | reverse complement strand
TTTCCTCCTCCAGTCTGTAAAACAAAAGGGGAAGACAACCACTTTAATTTACAATTTGTTAATTCCAGTTTATCAAATCAGTATATGTTTTGTTGATCAGCAGTAAAAAATGAAGAAAAATAGAGCCATCCTCAGGTTCTAAATGGATAGCTTTTACACATAAAAGAATATGAATTTATTGAAAGTGGTCAGAAACTTGTTTTAATGCATAAACATCACTTGCCCACAATCATAAGCATACATACAAATAACAAAATATCAACAAAACACCATTAATTTAAGGGTTTGTGATTTTTTAAGCAGATTTTTTAAGTGGAAGCATTCTACCAGAAGTTAGAAATTGATAAAGGGAAACATCTTCAGGTTGAGGATAAAGCACGGAGTACCACACTACGGAGTAACCAAATGGAGAATCCCTAAAACTTGTTAAGGAGTAAAAAAAAAATATCATTTTTCAAAGTTGAACTTCGAAAAAAAGGTTGCCCAATTCGTGAAGCAAAAATTTTTAGTCATTATAAAACCTGCCTCTCTCCTTTCATGTCTGATGTTTGACACATTTACTTTTCTGGGTAGTGGGAAGCAGAATGATTATCTTTTTACAAAATGGCACCTGTCCACTACGCGACCAGCACCAGTGGAAGTTTGAACTCATTCAAGATATGTACAGCTAAAGGACATTAAACTTCAAAAAATGATTCATTTATATTTTTCTTCCTTCTAAACTATTTTAGGGTACTCCATGGAGTGGCCCTCAATCACATTTTCATTCTCAGAATGACAAGAATATTGTGAAAAAGTAGTTTCAGGGCAGTCGTTATGCTGGATTTGCAAGAAGCAATGTTATTCAGACCGAGTGGGTGAAGTGGAAGGAGAGCACTTGGGGGTCTCAGTAGACACTACCCTATAACTGTCTTCTAGAATCAAAAGTAAGTGCATTTCATAGGTCCAATCACAAGTATTTGTTTCACCAATACTGAAAGAACCCTAGGCTAACACTTTCCTAATGCTAATCTTTGGCCTAAACTTTATTTCAATATAGCTTTTAGTCCTCATGTTAGAACTACAAACGCATTAGGCGTGGTTACAAACTGGAAAAACAGTGACCTGTGATTTGACCTGCAAACTAAACCTGATGATTGGCACACTCATATCAGCGTAATTATGAGTGAGGGATTATATACATTATTACATGTAGGTAACACTATATAATTTGTAACTCCTATTTTGGCAACTTCCCAAACGTTTCTTGGAATACTTTTTCAATCGCAGCTTTCCCATTCTCAGGCAATGCTCTTGTGCCGATTCCAGTAAAATTTAAGGACAGTCTCGGTACAGTCTTAAAACTTAAAAACTTCTTCTGGCCATAGTCATACATTTTCCACCCACTGCTGACAATGTCAAACACGTAAATGGGTTTCCTGGCGTCCACAGCCATCTGCACAGCCCACCCAGTGCCGCCCTCAACTATATTCCCGTGGACGCTAATTTTTCCAATTGCAAACACAGCACTGGTATCCTTGACTTGGTGCCAGTTCCTTCGAAGTAAATTATTTACGTAAGCTTTCCCAGTCGGAAAACGTCGTTTTAAAGTTTTGTTTGCCATGTGCAAGAAGTCATCAGCCTGTTGTAATTGTTCATCGGACAGAACAACTCTACCACAAGCTTTCCTGCCATGAGTCTTGAAGGAAAATGCCTTCACGCGAACCCCGTATTTGGCGCCTAATTTTTGCCAATAGGTATCACTTCCCATTGCAGCTCCAGAAAATAGCATGTAATGCTTCGGGTTACCGAAGTAGCTTTCTTCTTTTTTTCTTATGGCTTCTTCAAGAGAAACGAAAACATCGTCATCAAGATCAAAATCATCATAACTCCAACACCGTTGTATGCCCGCCATGTTAACGGCACTAGAGAGGATAGTACTTCGTGTAAGACTGAAGCCGATGACACCCCTAGTGCCACTCCACCACGCATGCACAAATGACAGCTTTCTATGTTTTTTTCTCTCTCGATAGGGAGTGACGATTTTTTCTCTCCAAAACATTTTGTTTTAAACTTTATTGTTTCAATAGAAACTTTTAAGATGGCAGAAGAATTCAAGGGAAAGCACGTTGTAATCTTTAGTCGAAGTTGCCTGTTTTTATCACGTGAAGAACGCCAACAGGAAATGAACGACGAAATTGACTCACTGTCACTCTAGTCTAACTATTGGCTGTACTATTTTGGAAATACCAAGCCCATTTCCCCATATTCAATGTTGGAGGAAAAGTCACCACTTTTGTTTTGGAAAATCCAACATTGATAACATAAGGTTTATCTCTAAAGTGAAGCTACCTTCCCAACACTTTTGTCCAGGATTGTAGTTTACCTAAATAGTAGAAATGCTGCCAAGGGGAAGGGAGATGTTCAAGTATGCTTGCCGTAATGTAAAGTGCCTATGAAGTAAAATCGTTTGCTTATTTTATAGACTGAACATGTCTTATTACGACAATAAATGACAAAT
>NC_090889.1:39903939-39918939 GCF_036669925.1 Montipora capricornis | reverse complement strand
TATCCGAAAAATTAAACAGAATTGTTCTCCGATAGATTCTTTACCAAAGAAAATAACTCAGGGCTACGTTAGAAGCGTAGGAAGGTAGATGCACCCCTAGGGGTCCCAAAGTGATACCAACGCTCCGACAAATTTTCAGCATCAAAAAAATGTACATAGTCAGTTTTATCCATTACTACCACGTCTGAGCCCTTATCAAGCTTTGTGATAACAATATCATCCCTCTCTTTAGGCTGACTTATCGCTCTCAGCATTGCTTTCGGTGGTGCTGGACCTGTACCCTCCCTGTAATTAAGCGCAATAGATCGCAGGGGGTACGTATACAAAACACGGACGTCAGGTCCATGGACCCCTTCATGGACCCAGCCCATGGACTACCCCTGTGGACCAACCTTCATTTTGTACAGTTTCAAGTAGAAAAATCGTTATACGAGAAAGAGAAGTCATCCTGGCACTTATCTGGACAATTTAAGCAATAATGATCTCTGCGAGGCCGGTGCAATGCTCAGCCAACTCAACTATGAAGCCACCCAGTTGGGAACAGGTCATGTTTTGCATACGTCGTCCTCTTTGGGCCTTAGCATGCCTTTTGTGCCTGGCATGCCTGTCTGGCATGCCACGCTGGTAGGTGTGGACTCAGCCGAGCGGTTGGCTCAGTTGTTGAGCTGTGCGGGAGGTCGCGGGATCAAAACCGGACCAACAACACACAGGGTCTTTAAACAACTGAGGAGAAAATGCTGCCTTTGTAACGACATCTCCGAATGGTTAGACTCTCTAGTCTTCTCACATAAGGACGATAAACCGAAGATTCCGGTAACGACCGAAAAAATATTTTGTCATTTGTTTTTTTCTTAATTAACACGGTAAGGTTGTGCGAGAACATCTTCGTGCGTAGACGAGGATTGCATGTACATACCCCCGAGAATGTACCATGTAGCATGTAGGTATATGTGCAAAAGCAGTCTGGCAAAGTTCCCCACAAAGTGTTGTTCATTCACCCTGAAAAGCCACTAGGGGAGTGGTCAACTACATATTAGGAGGTATAGGTGTCTATCAGACACAAATGTTTAAAACAGTAGCCCATACCTAGGAGCGACGTTTTCACAGATCACGATTTATTGACGTCATAGCGTCACCGAACGAGAACTGTCTTTGTTTCTTGCGGAAAAGGTAGTCTAAAAATAGATTGGTCCACAAAACTGCCTGGAAATGGGCTTAATATGGAAGTTGTTCGCTCCTAGTCATGGGTTTGTGCTTAAATTGTCCAGATAAGTGCGACAATCACTCTCCCTTTCGTCTAAAGATTTTTCTGCTTGTAACTTTACAAAATAAGAGATGGTCCAGAGGGGTGGTCCAGAGGGGTAGTCCATGGACCGGGTCCATAGGGGTGGTCCATGTTTTGTATACGTTCTCGCATGGGTGCGGCTGCTAATTCTCTTTTACCGCTGTCATTAAGTTTCGGTTCTGGTTTCCAATAAGCCCTCTCAAAGGTTGCATGGATTTCTCTCGATAATGTTCGCTGTGGTAGAGTGAAGTTGAGCCCCCTACTAAAGACCAGCTTTTGTAAGAAACGCAGCCTGTAGGAAAATATGTTCTTAATGTGCTCATCGATGTTAGTGTCAGTAGTTAGAAGTCTTGAGATCTTTCTAGTATGAACACTCATCTTCTGTTGATACTAGAGTTGATAATGTAAATTGACCACCGTAAAGAGATTGACGTTTCGAGCGTTAGCCCTTCGTCAGAGCGAATTGAGGAATTATGGGTTGTGTGTAGTTTTTATAGTAGAGTACGAGCTACGCTATTGGTGGCAACATGGCAACGTGAAAAAAAGGAATACTTTAGTTAAATGAAAAGCGTTCAATGATCAAGAAAATGGCCGCCAATTTTCCTGAGCGCGCGTTGCATGTTGGGCAAAACTGGGTCCTTACATTAAATGACTCGGCGTAAGGTTTCATTTTCTTGGAAAGGCGCATACTGAACAAAGGTTCCTTAAAAACTGGAATACACCACAAAAGTACACTACACTTTACTGTGGCAACATGAAAAAAAAAAAAGAAGATTGTAACTACCTACCAAGAATTGGCCGCGAGGCATAGGGTCTCGAAACTTTTAGGTGTTCAAGGAACGGACGGTCGTTTTTCACTTTGGTCTGTGAACTGGTCTCGTCCACCCAGGTAATTTTTGCCCAAATTACAACGGCATGCGCTCAACGGTCTCCCCGAAGTAAACTGAAATCTCCGATGAATCCGATATTTTGGGAAAACGGCTAACCTCTAGAGTTTCACAAACATTTTCAAAAAAGCACTATTTCATTCGATTGATAAGTGCCTTTCTTGAGAATAAACATACCTTATTCCTGGCATTGTATCTTCATAAGGATGACCTTTCAAAGCAATATCACTTCGTTATTCGCCACTTCGAAACATGTTTGAGGCCAGCCTTTCAGAATAAAGGGTCGCAGTTTAAGAAATGGATTTCGAGATTTTTGAGAAACGCACTTGTGAACACTTTGGGTAAACGCATTCTGTTATGCAGGTTGTTTCTCGGCATAATATTATGGTAATGTACGATTTGTAGGCGTGAAACAAGCTTCAGAATAGATAACAAAGAACAAAAAAACTAATTTATTCTGCCGTGTCCTGGCTCTTTGACACATGCACAATTAAACGCAAACATATTTCAAATTCCTTTAACGTACATCTACCGCACTTGCTTTTACTCTGAAAAAGAAACGTCATTTCCCATAAAATTTGAAATCGTGACTGCATATTTGCTGAACTTCGCTAAGACGTCGTGACGATTTTAAAAGTCAACTGCGAGAGTGGTGCGTTTGTGAAGGTAGATGGAATTCAATGAAAAGTGACTAAGAAGTTGCAAGTAAACGAGTGGTTTCCGTCAGTCGACTTGGGCTGGTTTAACTAACCGTTGCAGTAAACTAGAAGAGACTACAACATCGTCTAACCGTGACAACGAAAACACTTATTCATGCTTTTCAATGGCCTGTCAGTCTGGTGAGTGAAGCGTTCTTTAGCTATATTAGATTCCTTTGCACTTTACGCTCCAGAAACCTCATATCTTCTTCTACTTATTCAAAACAAAGATCATCATTATCAGACGTTTTTCTATCCGCAATGAACACTTGTCAGTTTTTCTTTAGTCGGGAATCACTCTTAACCACGCATTTAGTCGATTTTGTAAAAATAAACTTGCTAGAGCTTGGATATACAAAGGAAATCACCACAATTTGCTTAAATAGCCTCCAGACAATGAGCGACAAAAGTAGTTGAGACACTCTTAGGAAAAGACGCTTTTAAATACTTAGGCATTTGTCCTATTTTATTTGCATCTGGCGTTCATTCTCTGATACCCCCGGCCCCCCAATTCAGTGTTGTGTAGGCGCTGTGGTCTGTGCAGTCGAAGAAATAGAAAAATCAACATTGTTTTGGGGGAAAGGGGGAGGAAATGTATCCAAGACGCAGAAAATCGAATTTTACTGCCAAGAGTCTCAACACTTTTGTTGCTCATTGTCTGAAACAATACACTTGTTTCTTTTTTAATAACCGGTGTAGTACTTAATTGAAATTCCTGCCATTGCTTTATTCCAGGATTTGGGTTCTTCTCATGGGAAAATTATGGCAAGCTTGCTCATCAGTACAAAAATTTAAGGAAATTACCACCTTTTTTGGAAGTGAAATCTTGCGTGACATTCGTGCGTGACATCGCCAATTTAGGGTGTTGGTCATCTCCACCTTATTTCTCTCCGAAAAAGGAATGAAATAATAAAGTAATTGTTGAAATACAAACTATTGGTCGTACTCCCAAAGCAGGTTATCTTGGAGTAATTCAAACGACCGCTGTACAGGAAAATCAACGGGTAACCACGGTCAACCACGGGTAACCACGGGTAACCATGAAACTGACTAAATCAATATTAATAGTATCCTTTTTACCATCATTTGGTTACCCGTGGTTACTCGTGGATACCGGTGAAAAAACTACATTTATCTGCATTAAAAAATCGTTATTACAGGCTGAACTGAAAAAGGAAGCAAAAATTTTGTACAATAGGAACTAAAATGAGACACTATGTTATAAAAGAAACTTTTGGGCTCAGAAGGCACGTTTTTATTGGTTTAGCGACAGTTAACCGTGTGTAATGACACCATTTTTTTACATCACACTTGCGTGGTAGAAGCATTCCGCTAACAGCATTCTGTTCAGCGGACAAAATTACATAAGATCACTTGTTTCATCACGCTTTTGAACTTCATGTCATGACTTTTCAATGGTAAAGCGTTAAATATAGAATAAATTAATTAACTTTTCGATACAAATGGTTTACCAATGGGAAACCGTTGGAAATTCGCCGAGTAAAAGTGTAAAAAGCTCTAAAACCATTGGTTGATATAAAATTTGATGTGCTCAGTACAATGCCGTTATCAAAATGATATGCTGTGACGTCATTATGAGGCCATTTGTAATGGTAAAGTATTGTATTGAGGTCAGACATAGAGAGATTTTTGCCAAAGAACGATTTCTGTTTCTGTTTTTTCGTCAAAATATGACGAGTGAATAGAGAAACACTTATCGCCATGATGGCATAGTGAGAATTGCGATGAATGAAAGTGAGGTAGACACTCTTTGAACGTTTTAAAAGTGAAAAAGTGCAATAAGCACCACCTTGAGGGCTAAATATGGATCCATTTATTAATGGGATACACCAGGTTTCGTCTTAGTATCGGAATTTCGGTGAGAAATAAAAACACTTGTCAGTTTTTCTTTAGTCAGGAATCACTCTTAACCACGCATTTAGTCGCTTTTGTAAAAATAAACTTGCTAGAGCTTGGATATATAAAGGAAATCACCACAATTTGCTTAAATAGCCTCCAGACGATGAGCGACAAAAGTAGTTGAGACACTCTTAGGAAAAGACGCTTTTCGATACTTAGGCATTTGTTCTATTTTATTTGCATTTAGCGTTAATTCTCTGATACCCCTGGCCCGACACAGAAAGGGGGAGGGAATGTATCCAAGACGCAGAAAATCGAATTTATTGCCAAGTGTCTCAACACTTTTGTCGCTCATTGTAGCTCACGGCATTGTGTGGAGTAGGTAATCAATAACTAAACGGACTAATGTTTGCTTTCAAAGAAAGTTAAAATACTATTAGCCAACATAGACACCGAAATCATGAAAGACTTGAATTTCTAATAATCTTGAGATTCATTCAGGCCTCATTTGAACGTCAACTGGGTTGCCAGTATGGCAATTCCAGTCGCAAAAAAGGGTAATATTTCTCCGTTTTTAAATTTTTTTCCGTGTCGGTAAAAGTCTTGCCTGTCACTCCCCTGCTAAGTGGTGTCTTTGTGCATAGAGTCTTCTGTGCGTATTTTGTTAGGTTTGAGGGGGTTGGGGTAATGCGCAGATTTCTCTGGAGTACACAGGAGGAGATTTAATTAACCTGCAATGGCGTCGAAAGTCATTGTAACGCGAATGGCGTTTTAGTGCATCTTTAAACAAAATATACCCTTATGGGGAATGGAAAGTCAATTAGGTAACTGGACTTCGACAACAATCTTTCGCCCGTCGAGCCGAGTGTGGTGTTATGTACAACACTAAAACCAAATGGAAAATTCTCTGGTAACTTATGGGTTCAACAAAGACAGAGAAGGAATCGAACACCTTAAGTGGACCTGTGATCTCTGTTGTCTGGCCATTTGTATTTATTTGTACTCAACTCTGCACAGTCTTCCGGTAACAATTGGAAATTTCACTAATTCTTGTTTCCTTTCAGTGGCGTCGAAAGCCATTGTAACGCGAATGGCGTTTTAGTGGATCTTTAAACAAAATATATCCTAATGGAGCTCAAGAATGGAACGTCAATTGGCTGAACAAGACAGACGGTGAAAAATAAATATCTGGAATCTTTTAAGCGACGAGTAATGGTCTTCGACAACAATTTCATTTTTCGCCGTTGGATATCAAGTGAGCTTTGTTTCTAGTATTTTACTAACTTGGTATTATATACAACACTGAAATCAAAAAGCAATTTTTTTAATGGATTTAACAAACAATGAGGGAATCGAACGCCTTGAATGCATCACAGTGTTTACTGAAGTGGCATCTAAGTTGCTTGGCAATTTACAATTATTTTGTACTCAACTCTGCAAAGGTAAAAAACGATTGGAAATGTGACAGTGAAGAATTACTTGATTGAAAGCTTGTTGTCTCTTTCGAGCGTCATTATTTACTGTCAAAGTTCTTTCGAAAAGGGTTTGATGAGAACTGTCAGAAATTTCTTTAATTGCATATGCTTTGTGACACGGATTCTGTGTGTTGTTTGCACGCACGCAATTGAAATAGGAAGGGTTTTTTGCCTCTAATAGATGTTGTTTGTTTCCATAAATTTTTCGCTGGAAAAGGTTTTTGTGAGATTTCCAGCCTTTGTAAATTTAAATTTCATGTTGTGTAATTTTCGAGCTTACCAAATTTGCATACGTGGGTTGAAATGTGATACGGGAGGATTTTTGTGGTAGTGCACTGTAACCAGCGCGTGAACAAGTCACGAAAATAAACAGGTCTGTTGGAAGCGTGCTTTCAAGAGCTTCAACAAATTGAGCCCCAAAATCAGCATAAAAGTGTGACGCTGATTAATAATGAAGTAGCTGCTATTTCCAAAACGATGGAATTACGTGGTGACAAATAACCTGGTCTTGGAGAGTAAAGTTTTGATTCTGCAGAAACAATGGTCAATCTCAAGAGTTGGCCGATTGTGATCTTTGTGTTGAATTCGCACATTTCTTGTTAAACTTTATAACACTTGAAAGAAAAGGAAAACTAACAAAAACAAAAAGCCGGTATCTTGCCATCATTTGACACAAATGCTTCACTGTTTCGCGAGTAAACACGCCGCCCGCTGAAATCGATGTCCCGATTTACTTGTGCAGCCAAAAGTACAATAAAAAAATTGAACGTAGCAAAACTCGCAAACTATTTTTCGCTGACGGCAAAATATTTTATTCTCAATCGACCGTTCTGAAAACTTCCTTCCGCAATTCCTAAAAACTGTGTATCAATATTTAAAGCAAGCTAACAAAATCTGTACCTTGCTTAGTTCTCATTTTTGAGCGTTAAAATAGAATTTTCGTTCTATGCTTCTGTTACAAAGTGGTATATTTTTAGGTCACCCATCCAGATACTAACCGGACTGGCATAAACTTCGGTGAAATTTTGTATTACAACGCTGTCACACGCTCAGAGTGCACGCTTAAACTTGTGGTGAAAAGAAGTTGTGAGGGAACTTGAAAATGATCAACATGTCAGCCTAGAAGCCAATTTTTCTCGATTCCTTTAATTTTCTTCAATTTTTTTTAAGTTTAGTACTTTGCTAGTAACCACATGTTTTCTCAGGGGACTATTTACCTAAGACTTCTACCATGGCACTACAATGATATACAACACCAAAACAATGTCGTGTACTATTAGAGCTACATATTACACAGACAACTTAAATCTCCTGGAAGAAAAAACGCAGCTCAGTTGACAATATCGAATAAAGCGCTGTGTTACTGCACTACCACGCGTACGCAATTCGTGCCTATTTTTCTAAAGATGACAGGAATTTTTTCTTTCTGACAAATGATTAATAGGCTGGTAGCCAGGCTTTTAACCTCCGAAAAAGATCTGTTTCGTCGTATGAACGTGTGAGCGAAAGGGCCTCTGCTGGCACGACTTCTGGGTGACCCCTTAAGTGGTCTTAATGACCCCTGACTTTAAAAAATTGCCTGGAACGCTGCAGTTCAATACCACCCAACACAGTCCCTTCTGTTTTTGAGTAATGCGTACCACAGGCAACCCAGTGTAATCTCATGGAGCGTCCAGTTATTAAAGAATTGTGTACGTGACCGGAAACGAGTTTTAGTTTTCGTTGCATATAATATCCGGTTATCGTATAGCCAGCGAACGCAGACGTATTTCCGGCGGTCGTTTCTCTCCCACGAAAAATAGCGTCTGCGAAACCGAGCTGCAAAACGACTTCCGTGACAGGGCTCGAGACTAGCGGTAGCCAACTAGCCACAGGCTAGTGAAATTTCAGTTTAGGCTAGTAGATTTTGAGCTTTCAGAAGCCAATGGCGCTAGTAACTATTGTGAAGCAATAAAGTTCTGGATAAAAACAAAAATAAAAATTATTTCGTATGAATGGGGCAGAAGGAGAGAATAGAAGCTAACAAAAACAGAAACTGTGAGCGGATTCTAAGGAATTTACTACCTTGGAAAATGATAAGTTGAAAAAAAAAATTAAAGAAGCAAACGCGGATTACAGTTTCCCTAGCCTGCAAGCAGGCTCTTCCGTTGAAAATGGCGCGCGGTTGAAATATAAGGGCTTGGTAACTAGTCAAGAGAGGAAGAATGTGGCGAATGTTGCATTCTTTGACGGACAAAATGTTTGGTTGCAAAGAAGAAGATAAATGTGTTTGGTAAGAGTGTTTGGACATCTCTTCTTCGATACTTCGAGCCGATTTATGTGGGCTAACTGCCACACGAAATGCTATTATCGACCCCTACGATACGAGAAAGCCGTATGAACAGTGACGAGCTTGAGGACTAACTAAAAAGACACTTTGACGATGACATTACTCTTCGAGTTAAGAAGTCTGAGGCAGGCCCCATCCTATTACGTGCGAGTGCGGACTTAATGCAAATCTCATTATAGCATGTGAACAATTAAGTGTGCGATAGTTACACTTTAAGCTGCACAAAAAGCACAGAATACGCATTGAAGTTCCGAAAGCCAACCCCTCATACTTGGCTATCTAACGGAAAACAACAGCGCTATTCCATCAAAAACGCTATCAATCCACTACTGCTGTAAAGAGAACATTTTAGCCGCGAGAAGAAACACAGCATCAAGCTGTGTACAAAAGGATAGAATGCTACATGCTCACTTCTCGCGAGTGACAAACCAACCAAGAGGCCATTTCCGAGTTCATGTCTACCTGTTCTTTAAAGCGAATCTATGTGCTAAGTTTTTGTTGTGAAAATTAGTTTTCATTCATATGTAAAGTAGAACTAATTACCATCACAAAAACTTCGCACTTAGACTCGCTTTGAAGAGGAGGCAGACATGAACTCGGAAATGGCCTATTAAAATGCAGAATTTTCGATCCGCCATTTGAGCATAACAACTTGAATAACATGCCATTTGCCTGAGTGATACCGAACACTGGTCTCTATCGCTCTCCTTTATCGGCAACTGACGAGATCCCGAAGGATCGAAACCGTGATCTTGCCTGAAAAAAACACGGGCATAAGCCATTTTACTGAAGACGGACCTCTAGCAGTCCCAATAACCTCCAAAGAGGAAAATGCCCAAATGGAGATTGACGCATTGCTTTCAGACCATCGCGACTCATGATACAAACGTTTTCAAAGGCGAACGATTCGCAAACAAATCTCAAGTTGCCACCCTTTAGGGGTAAACAAAAAAGGCTTCATCAAGGCCCAAACACTTAGACTTCTCCGTACAAACTCCTCTGAAAAGAAATTCAAAACTAAAATCTCGCATTTTAGAGAAAGCCTTATTGAACGAGGATAACCAGAAAACCTGGTTATAGGTAGACGGCTCTCAGACGTCAAAATTGAGAACAGGAAACAAGCCCTCCTACAGAAATGCAAAGAACATAAGCGAATCTTGTCTTTTCTTCACGCAATACCGTCCTACGGTGCCTAATCTTAAACAAATACTCATGCAAAAATTGCATTTAATCCAGCAACAACCGCTACTTAGCCAAATATTTCAAGATCCCCCGATCGTTTCGTACAAAAGGGGCAGATCCTTAAAAGACATACTCGTTCGAGCCAAACTCTAAGCAGGCTAAAACCGTCCGTAAACACGTGGATTGGAGTTTTGTAGGCCTGTCACCCCCATTGTTATCGCGTGTTCTATGCGTGTTAGTTCTGGAGATTTATGAGCCTAATTCTGATTGGCTAAGAATTTTACGTCACAGAAATCGTTTTACAGCTCGGTTTCGCAGACGCTATTTTTCGGGGGAGAGAAACGACCG
Organism: Montipora capricornis; assembly: GCF_036669925.1. Taxonomy (NCBI): domain Eukaryota; kingdom Metazoa; phylum Cnidaria; class Anthozoa; order Scleractinia; family Acroporidae; genus Montipora; species Montipora capricornis. The sequence goes on along the minus strand of NC_090889.1, from coordinate 39,908,875 downwards.
CCGGAAATACGTCTGCGTTCGCAGGCTAGTTATCGTACGACTCTTTAACACATCTCACCAGGCTAATATTCTCCCGGTATTGTTAAGAAAAAGTATTAAATATAAATACCATCGTAGAAACATGTAAGAGCAGGTCTCTGAGAAAGTCAAGCAAAGTTGGAAATGGAAATCTTAAACCCCCACCCTTCATTTTTTGTGTGGAGATATGTTGCCTGGGAGCCACAAGCCCATGTTTTGACCCTCAAAATGGGTAACATATGTGTGTCTACCTCTCGCATACATGTGAGTCAGTTGTAATGAAATTCCACCAGAGAGGAGACCTATGCCTTAATTACTAAAGGATGTTTCAAAACTGCTTTGACTTTTTTGAACAAGGAAGAATGTTGGCTTTACTATGTTAGGTGTCGGCAAGAGATCATGATCTCTTGGTGTCGGTCATTTCGGAAAATGACAAAAACGAGCGCATCTTTTTTCGCATTTTCTCCCAAAGTATTCTTTTTTCCGTAACTGAATTTGTTACAGGGATTATGCGGTTATTATGGTTCTTAAATATTAGAAAACTAACTTGGGGAAAGTCATATTTTAACAACACGTGATAAACGAATTTGATGGAAATTGTAAAAAAATTAAAATTAAGTCATTTTTACACTTAAAATTTTCGCTTTCAAAATGTTCTAAAGCAAGCGGTCAAACTCTCAAAGTATTAAGTATTATCTTGTCTGTAAGCTGAATATGACTGTTGAGGTTTTAAATTGGTGACTACGATGAAAAAGAAATTAACGTTAAACATATCGCGTAATTCCTTGCAATTTTTAACACTTAAGCAGTGGCATCTTCGCTCCCTTTTTCGTGACCAAATCGATGGATTTACCTTGCAGTCAAGTCAAATTAACATTCTCTTCCATCCAACATCACCTCAAGAAAAGTAAAACCATAGGTAATGATGAATTTGTCCGCATCCAGTTGACTTAACAGAACACTATTGACAAGAATAAAAGCTTGAGACAGTCTCTTCCGAAATGAAGTTTATCCAGCAAGTTACATGAATGTACTACGTTCACCGTGCCAAGTAAACGTATGCCTATGACCATCCCGAATAAAGTACTTGGCTAAAATCGAGGGGAGATTTGTAATATGTCGATGAAAAGCCGAGAAAATTCTTCGCGGGACGGAAATGAGTGGGGATAGACTGCTGACCGGAACCCACAACGGCGATACAAAATCAAAAGTAGTAGAGCTAAAAATAAAAAATGAAAAGAAAATATTAAATGGATATGATGAAATCACTGTCGGGATAAAAATGTAACGACATTAGTTTAGTTATACATTGTCTTTTCGCTACATTGATCGTGATTGTGGCTTTAATATTAACTAATGCCTTTATATTGCTACAAGAGAAAATGAGGGGACAGAGAAGGAGCCTCCCGGTCCTGCCCTTGGGATATGTCATGTCCACGAAAGTTATTTTTAGACGAGCGGAAGTCTTCCGAGACGTCCGCATGCACGCCAACCTCAGTCCGATGTTTGAAAGAAAATATATATTCATCAGCCTTCCACGCGTGCCATCATTTTCTCTTTTCACTAACAACCTGAGAGCGAGGCAAAACTGTATGCGGACGTCTCAGAAGACAGACTTCCTCTAGAACAAAGACCTCCGCTCGTCTAAAAATAACTTTCGTGGACATAACATATCCCGGCCAACGCCTTGAGCCTCCCTCTCTGTCCCCTCATTTTCTCTTGATTGCTATTAAATCGTTTGAAATAGAATAGCAGACATGAATGCACAAAATGTACAGATTGTTATTCCTAAATCACTTTTTGCCTAAAGGGGAGGGTTATGTTTCCAAATGTGCTGTCGGAAGTAGAGTAGGAATGTCAAAGTTAAAAAATCTGATTTGCATAACATGCTCATCATAGCTCAGCTCGGTTGAGACGACATTTTCTGACAAAAAAAAAAAAACGTTTTCACAAAAAAGTTGCGTTTTCAGACTGAAACGAACGTTTTGCACAAATTTCAACTGTTACTTAGATTTTAACCAAATAATAATCTTAAAATGATTATCCATTTACGGTTTTTGCTTAAAATGGAAAGTGGTTGGCTTCCAAACTTGAAAGCCCTGGGAGGTTCGGGAATGCAGGGGAAGCGTTGTAAAACTAAGTGAATGTGACAGGGGGTGCTTTCCATAATGCCTGACCATCAGGTCCGAGACCAGTGGAACTAACCAAGGAAAAATGAAACATTTTTCATCAAAAGTCAATTTCCAACCGGACCGAAGCGTTCGATTTACGTTAGTTTCGACCAAAATGTTGGTTGCATCACAGTGAAATGCGACTAGAAACGAGAATTTTTGTAAATGGAACGCACGTTTCGGTCGGACCGAACCGACCGGTCAAAGAGGACCACCTCCAGAGGTGGTCCCAAATATTCCGGTCGGAGCGAACCGAAACGGACCTTTCCATTTGACTTCAGTCCGAGATTTCCGGAAATTTTGGCTCAATGGAAAGCACCCAGGGATATCACAAATCACTTGCAAACCGATGGACTATGCAAGAACCGGGCAAAACACCTTATTCACGATGGCCGCCATGTTGGATTTGCTATTATCATGCAAATTAGCTACATACTTCTGAGGGGGCAAACAACACAAGTTCGAGAGGTTATAACGAGCATTTTAGCCACACAGATGATTTGTTTCATGTTCATTGAAGGCTTATCACCTAAGCAGTAAAATAGATTGATTACACAAGTTACTTCGATGCTTTTTTTAGTGAAAAATGAGCAGATAACGAAGTAGAAAGTCAAACTGTCAAAAGCAATCAAAAGATATAAAATTATTATAAAAGGTACTTAATTCTAAATACTAAAATGGACTTTTAGCAATGTTATTTCAATATTTCGACGAGCCGATTTTCCGCAATTTACCTTTTTTCCAACGTTTGCCCCCCAGCATAACACATGGCTAATTTGCATGACAATTTGAAAACCAACATGGCGCATGTCGTGAATAAGGCCTATTTGCGTGCCAAATGTCAAATTCTCTTGTGAATAACAATTGCGCTGTTGTTGTTGTTGTTGCGGTAAGGAACACTAATTATTTCATATGCTATTGTTTATTTCTCCCTCCATCCTCAGGTAGGAAATCCATGCTTCCGGTTGAGTCTGTCGTTCCATGTCCGGTCTACGCGCGCGTCCGCGTGACAAACCTCATGACTTCTCCACCAAGGCTTTAAACCGTTCAATTTTAGCCCAAGGCTTTGTTTTTGATGGTCAGAGGCTTGTATTTTCTTAGTAAATTAATCGTGATTGATTCATTTAATTTTCTCGTTGGACCACATAGATGGATTTCAGTGCACCACAATGTCACGCGTGTTTTAATATCGAGTATATTCATGATGTGTATGCGGGCTTGAATGCACCATTATCTGGATCTGTTGTTTAACACACCTGCAACGTCCCACAGCCGTTGTTTTCGATGGGAGATGACCGATGTTCAGAGCCTGTGCTAAATTTGGTCTAGAAAATGGAACGAACGAAGGGGAAACGGAAGCGATTAAAATGTACAAATTACAAAAACTTGCGTGGTAGCCTTTTCCTTCAGTTGAATATTATCAAACTAAACGGATCTAAAGCTTCGTAAATCGACGGCACTTTACAGATAGGATACTTAAAATACTGTCGGAGCTTAAACACTATCTCTAAACCATTTTGGAGCTACACAATTTAAGTCTGAACTCGGTCAATTTTCAACATATTTATTTATCACATGTGTCCAAACTAGTTTTCCAGTATTTAAGGATTATAATAACTGTATTACCTCTACTGCAAACGTGGTGACCGGGAAAAGAACACTTTGCTAGAAAATGGGAAAAAGGTTGTGCTCGTTTTTGCGGTTTTTCAAAATGGCCGACAGGTAACAGAATACAGCAAGTATTTTCTCCTTGTTCCTAGAAGTCAAAATACTTTCACAGCATCCTTTAGTAATTAGAAGCATAGCCCTACTGTCTGGTGGAATCTCATTAGAATTGGCTCACATCTATCCGAGAAGTGGACACATATTTGTTAACTATTTTATAGTAAAATTCCTGCTCAAAGGCTGTCATGATCAATGGCGGTTACCATGGCAACGATACATCAGCTGGCCCTAATATGGCTGTTTTCGTTCATCCATCCAGACAACCTACAACCACAGAAAGTGAAGGGGATTTTAAAAATTTTGATTTCCAACTTTGCTTGACTTTCTCAGAGAACTGCTCGTAAAGCGTCCGTTTGCTGGTTTTGATTGGAATCAATGCACTTAACAACAGTTTTAAAAGTGGAAAACTATTAAACGATCGCATTTAACCCTATGGTTGGGCCACGGAAAGAGAAATTCGGACTTCGGACTACGGAATTGAACTTGATATTGAGCAAGTTGTATAAAGTAAAAAAAACAAAAACAGCAGTAGACTAGCAACCTTTGTGGCATGATTATGGTGCTGAAGCAAGAATCCCCTTACAAGAAGGGGTTCCTCTCCACTAACTGAGATAATAATCTCTAGTAAAGTGGGTAAGTGTGGGGAAAATACTGTGTGTGTGGATGGTGAGTTGAGGGAAAATCATAACCAAAAATTAGTCTGTGAAATGAGGAAGAGAAATTCACAAAGCAAACTCTCAACCTCACAGTGGAGTTAGCAAAACAAAACAAACTCTGTGTGAAAACAAAAACCTTAATTTCAGAAACAGCCAGATAGTACATGTATAAGAAACTAAATCAAGTAAGAGGGATAAACAAACATTTGAACATGAAAATTATTCGTTCTTAAAAAATAAGAATAATAAATAAGAAACAATCCCTACACAAACCCTTCGTTCTTAAAAAACAGGAAAGGGCAGTTCTAAAACCCAAAGAAATCCCATGCAAAATGAAACACAGGTGTATTAAATGAGCAAATCTAA